>NW_017386017.1:325120-381658 GCF_000237925.1 Schistosoma mansoni | reverse complement strand
TAAACATCTATGGGAAGAACCAAACAAACAATAATAAGTAAATTTCAACTTCACCCCATTTCACAAGCAAGTGGCTATCAGGACTCAGTGGCCGAGTGGATAATGCGATGGCGTTTGAAGCGATAGGTACTGGGTTCGAGTCGCAGAGTGAACATCAACTCTGAGATGCAGGTACATCCAGCTGACGAGTCCCAAATAGGACGAAACGCGCCTTGTCCTGGATTCCACTGCTAGCCAATATCCATCAGTGCTTACAATAGTCTATATTGTATTCAAAAAGTTTAAATAATTCAGATTATACAAATACTTGAAATTTTTATTATTTGATGCTTTCATTATAGTTATTATACTATGGTTAGAATCTCTTAGAGATAAGAAATATTCTTCAGTCATGTACAATGACAAATTTTAATACCATCCCAAATTTACATTTCAGTCCTCCTAACCTTATTCAGCATCATCTCAACTTGTTTCAAACCATGCATAAATATTTTGTATGATTGTTTCAAATAACTCGATGAAAACAGTTTCTACCTAAGTTGAAAATGTAAAGATTACAATGATTTTCATTATCCAACAACGTGTTACTATAAACAGTCAGTCACAACGTAGAACTTCGTACGTATGTACATCAGTTCGAGTTGCCATACCTCATTAGCACAGAGATGAAGTTGTCGATTCAAATCCCATAGTGGTAGAAGTAGTAAGAGTATAAGCAGTAATCGGAAAGGTTAGGGTTTGAAGTTATTGGAGTATAATACAGTGAAATAAATTTGGAAAGAGAAAAAGATAGAGACATGAGGAATTCAGAAGATTAGAATTTGGGGAGAACACAAAGAGTGTATGGACCTACGCCATTGCAAACGATTTTGAGCCATGTTATTCAAGGTCTCTAACCATCGATTGCTATCATCTCGCGAATCCCAACCAAGTAGTCTACAACTACCAACATGGCTCAGTCCACTTGTCAGTGACTTCATGGATTTGTGCCACGTTTTAGTCTGGCCGCCCCTAGCTTTCTTCCAACCTACTCCTACACCATAAAGCATTGCACGTTGGGGCAGTCGGTGGTTGGGCATACGTAACACGTGTCCCGGCCATCTCAACTGATGGAGTTTCGCCACTTCATCAATCGATTTGCCATCCTTACCTAGCACCCGTTTCCTAACAACTGCATTACTTACCCGGTGGTCCCAGGATATACGAGTAATGCTTCGAAGACATGTATGATCGAATACTAGTAGCCTACGAATGTCCTCTACTCTTATGGGCCATGTTTCACAGCCATAAAGTAGGACGGAACGAACTGCTGCACAGTAAACCCGTCCTTTTGTTGCTAGACGGATATCTTGCCTACTCCATAAATGACACGAGTTGGCGAAAGCTAGACGAGCCTTCTGTATCCGTGCTGAGACCTCGTCACACACCACACAACAACGTGTTACTATAAACAGTACAATTGGAAATATTATTCATGATTAGTTGTATATTACTGACGAAATAATGGATCAGCAAAACAGAGGATATGTAACAGATGAAATATTAGTAGGACAACTATTTTTACTAGAACAAATAAACATTTCATAAGTTTCTTACTGTATACATAAATTGTATTGGAAATGCTTAATAAGAAAAGGTTATGTTAAGTGAAGTAAATGTGGCCTAGACTACCTGTTACTTATTTTTTAGTTTTACATGTCCACCAACCAATAAGTAACTAGAGATTGAACTTGTGAGGATATTTCTTCCCCTAAGATATATACCTTAGAGCATTCACTATGAGAAACTCGTAGAATCACCCCTATATTCTTATTCTTATTTTCGTCACAACCTTGGACTATTCACAGAGGGTATGGAGTTCTTAGACAGAATTAATTCATTTCATTCAGTAAAATATGTGCAACTTGAAAGTAATCATTTCTATCAAAACTGGAATTATTTAGATAAATTTTGAAACTCAAAGATCTATGAACAACTCTTTCAGTCTAGTGTGAAAATCATCAGCAATCTGAACCCTAATCTCCATATGAGATCAATATTAGATATCCTAATTAGTAAATTAGGATAGTTTTAAATATGTCAAAGCTTTTATAGACCTCTACAATCTTCTTAAAATTCGTATTATCAAGTTCTAGTGTCAAGTTAATTAACATTTTGTTCTTTATGTATTTTTTTATTATTGTTACGTCCTTGAATCTGTCTACCCACTTTTGTGCCGAGTATAACTTGTCTAATGTAGATCAAGACCTTGACGCGATAGGCTGACTGGCTTAACCTTGAGGCTAGTATGCGCGAGTTCGAAGCGGGGGTAGAGAGACGGAAACTATTCTATCCCTGATTGGCTGACAAGCACACAAAAGAGAGAAGACAAGACAACTGGAACATTACTCGCTTTATTCCAATCCCGACTTGGTAACCGAATTCCGAATTTAGGTTAGTGTAAAAAGATTCATGAATAAATAGATGAATAACCTGACCAGAATGTACAATAATTAGGAAAATACAATTATGTCCAAAACTGGGGGATTAGAATAGAAAATAGAGTACAAAAGGTTGCATCTAAATTACAATAGCTTTGGAACAGAAAAGGCTATGGCAGTGAATCATACATCAAACGAAAGCTCATGATCTGTAGAATAGACTAGGGCCAAAAGTAAATGTTACAGTTTCACAAGCTTTCAATTAAATGAAATAACGTCCCCAAAAATAGATTCCGTAGTTTGTTAAAGCTTCTTGTTTCGCGGTTCACATTAATTATGGAATTAAAATCTCACTTTTCGCACCCTATTTTAATTAAAATAAATTGTCCTAACTTATTTTCTTTCTAGGTCACCTAAAATTGATCATTCAATACTTAGTGATGATAATAATAATAATGATGATGGCGATGCAACAAGTATCATTCGACCGAATTCTCTCTCATCACTTGATAATATGTCATCAGATAATCGATCTGTAAAAGAAGATAATTGTCGTATACGTCAGAAAACATATACAAAATCCAATATCAATTCCAGTGAAGTAAATGGAAATCATCCAAATGTTCAATTATGGTCTGGCCCAAATACAACAAGAAAAGGTATTGTATTTCTTAATTAGGTTGTTTGATAATTTCATATTCGTGATTTTCATTATTAATTGTTTAATAAGCAAGGATGAATGTTGATTGGAAAGAACTGGAAAGGAAAGCCCAGGAAAGAGTTGGATGGAGGATGCTGGTGAGCGGTCTATGCTCCTCGACGAGGGGTAACAGGCGTAAGTAAGTAAGTAATAAGAAATAAAAAGGACTGGTGGAAATGACTGTACATTGAACAACTGTTTAAATTTGACGTTCCAAGTCATACCTTAATCTTATGTTCTCATGTTATTACACTAGATACTTCGATTTTCTACACACATAGAGGACCCAATTAAAGACGAACAAAATATAAATGATCAAATTATCACAATTTTATGATTAGCATGTGATAACAAGTCATATGAATGATCTAGGATCTTTTTGACAAATATACAAGCTGACCAATACAGAACATAAAACGTTAGAGTACAATGCAATATAATGCAGTCTTTTATTTCGAAGGTTTGTCACATTATATGCCTTATATATATGTATCAGACTAACGGTCTAATGAAGGAAAATAGAAATATATTTATCTGTTTAAACGAAATATAATCCAACTGGTGAAAACAAATGGCCTAGTAAGTGTAGATGGCGTCGAGTCGCGATTGACTGTGATCACCACTACAGTAACATTACGCGCCCAAAATCGACTTGGTTCCTTTGATAACTGGCAAACCAGAAGGCTGTAATTAGTCCAGATAAATTATATTTATTGGCGAACTCGTGGTATCGAAAGAATACCGAGACGTGCCAACGAGTACAGGCAATAAGGGCAGAGCGTAAGAAAGTTCGAACTAAACAAAATGGATAGCGGAACGAGAAGTGACTTTGATACAGTTAAACAACAACAACTACAGTAAAACAATCGCTGGTACAATTGGTTATAATAATAATTGTCTCCATTATTCCAATCGTGTTCTCGTCGAGAAAAGCAGGTCACTACATAAGTAATACAAACTATAATCTAATAAAATATATATTGCGTATTGTTTAAGCCAGATGATTGTGTTGTTGTTTTTTTTTCGAATTCAAAAACATTTTTTAACGACAGATTGATATGACCAGGAATACTTCTTTCTGAAAGAAACTTTTCTCAGTTGTTAGGCTTTAGAATAAAGGCGTAAAATATTTAATTATGTAAAGTCTCAAGATTCATCAAAACACAAACACCGTGGTCTCTGTGTTTTAGTGACTAATTAGATTGTATTGGTATTTTACAAAGTTACTTTCTCAATTTTTAAGAAGGCAGATTTTTATTTGAGTTTAAGTAGAAGAGGACTTACATGTCCTAGTTTTTCTGTGTAATTAGAGTTCATAGTGTTTAATCATTTAACTTCCGATAGTAGGTTGTGTTGACTCGGCATGGAGTATAATTCTACTATCTTCTTATTTGAAAGTTCAACTTCCTACTTGAGTGTGAAAGCCAAAAGTGGGTAGAGAGATTTTAATGGCAGACCTAAATAAAAAATATATCCACAACTCATTCATAAATAAATACCTGTCTTTCTCAGAAAATTAAGTCACATTTTCAACCAAAAGTATGTCCATTTCTATGGAAAATTAAACCACATTTGATTAGTAGTAAGCACCGATCGGCATCCCTCACTCTAAATTTGGCCTTCAACTGGTGTGTCTAACTTGCCCAGTGTGACACCTTTTCCTTCTGAAGGGACAATCTGAATTTCGGATCCAGATGCAGGAGTTGATGTAAGGGTACAACAAGCTGTGGTTAAGAATCAAATTAGTACATCCAGTGTTTACACAATAAGCGCCGTTAAAAGAGACTACACAGTCATTTATTCGGTTATTTAAATGAAATACGTAAAAATATAAAGCATACAAATGTACAAGTGAGGACAATATCAATTGCTCTTGTGGAATATTACAAAAAGCGAATCGTTCTTCCGTTATATTTATCACGTGTTATGTTAATATTCAGTTTCAATAACTTCCATAGAATTATATGGTATCTGTTATAAACGTAAGGATACTTGTTATAACGATAATGTTTCTGGTTATAACAGTCCCTTCACTTTCTACACGTATGTGGGGCGCTTATTTACCTTAGACGAATATCTACACTAGATTCCCACCCAGTATCTATTCTACAGGACTTTAACACAACTCAGATCAAGAACACGAGATCAGCCTGACTATAACGTCAATATATTTCCACACCAAAATCCGACACAATCCAACCACAAGGAATAGTTAGTCGATAATAATTATAAATAATGAGGATAGGGGAATATGTAACACATATAACACCTGTCACACTAACCACATGTCTGACTCAGCAAAATAACCAATCATTGTCCTTCTCGCACACACATCAATATCCCTTTATTCTACTTACACAAAATGCTTGACTTTAAATTCACTAAAATAAGATTACAGTCCTTTCGGAGATTTAACAGTAATATAAATCTGTCATTATTATGAATCTTATGCTTGAACTGCTTCATATCAATCAACGGCTCTAATTATTATCCTACACAATTATCCTTAATTTCATTAATTCTCTTTATTGGTACCATTTATCTTCAAAGGATCAAGTCGCCCGCAATCTAAAAAAAGGAAATAAAGATTGTGCTAAGAAGAGACGGATCAAATTCATTCAAAGAGCTAGAATAAATGCTTACGTATATTTACCATGATTTATAAACATGTGTTGTAAACTTTAGACTTAAAAGAGTTATTGTGGATATTTCAATAGTTTTTAAATAAAATCAGTTTAATTATTTGTGTATATTCAAAACAAACCTATTCTAGTCACATAAAATAGTGTCTATGAATTTACGTCAATATAATACACCCAAATTAGTTAATATTAGTACAATACGTTGCAGTTAACTAATGCTTCAAAGCTGTTTTATAGTTGAAACTGCCAAATATTTTTCTTGTTGGTTTGTTACTCACATTGATTTTAGTATTCTTTCAAACATCCTATCAAAATCATAAACAGTGAAAGAATCATTAGAAGCCTAAGGTAACAGAAAACACAATACAGCTATGTTGTTTTTGAACGATTGGATAAGAATAAGTTAATCTAACTCTGAGAAATTAATCAATCCTTGATATAAGTGAACCTGTATTTTAGTACCTGTAAATTGAAAGTCATATTGTTAAGGAGGCTGAAAATAAACAAGAAGTATCTATGATCTCTTTCATATGTTTTCTTCAGTTGTTTCGACATACTTTCCAATCTTTAGCAATATATATATATCATAGAGATACCCTTCCCTTCAATTCATACAAACCCTCCCTCACATTAGACACTGTCACAATCAAAGAACTATGTCTTTGGTCTGCTCAATAAGCTGGAAACAGGCGAATCCACGAGATCCGATTAAATGCATCCTAGGTTGCTAAAAGAACTAGGAAATTTCATCACGAGTCCCTTAAGCATATGTTCTAATCGATCTGTAACCCTGGATCAATCACGAAATGACTGATGAAACGCCATGGTATGTTCTGTCTTCAAAAAGGGTATCAGACATAAACCTAAGGATTATCGACGCGTAAGCCTAATCAGCGTGGTTGTTGAAAGTTAAGGAAATATTGTTCGGAAGGAGTTGTCTAAGTATCTCAACGAAAACCTGATTCTTCCTGAAAAACAGCATGGCTTTAGAACAGGTAATTCCTGACTCACTAACTTATTAGTAGCTCATGAAAGTTGATGCGCTCCTAAAGATCAAAGGTTACCTATAGATTTAGCCTACATTGTCTTCAGCAAAGCTTTTGACAAAGTTCCTGAAAACTGACGGCTATATAAGTTACTCAATATGGGGATTGGAGGCAACTTACCAGTGTATATAAAAGAATTTAATATACAGTACGGGTGAACTCAAAGTTGTCTAGCTGCGAAATTGTGCTTAATAGAGCGCCTCAGGGTACATTTTTGATATCATTGTTGTTCCTCTTGTATGTAAGTGACCTTCCTTGTCTCCTGTCATCATCGGTTTTGTTATATGCTGACAATGTCAAGGTATGGAGAGAGATGATAGTTTGGAGATTCGAAATAACATAGGGAAATTATCTGACTGGTCTAGAATTCGGCAGTTTCCGATGAATACTTCTAAGTGCATCATGGAGCATAATAGTCACCAAGGTCATATATAAACAAGGTGAGTAACATTGCACTACCTGTTATGCAGACACAATGACTTAGGAGTCATCGTTAAACAAAAGTTGGAAACTATGGCACACCGCCGTTTGACAGCCGCCAAAGGTTGTGGAACCCTATGGCGAATACGTAATGCTTGCATTCATGTCGATGCTAAAAGCTTTTTGACTTTGTACACAGTATTCGTGCGTCCTAAATTCAAGAACTGCATTCAAGAAGCTAGCCGCTTTCTAAAATGAGTCAGTGAGCTGTCAGAAAAAGTTCAGAAAAGTATAATCAAGCAGATGCCCGGAGTAACTCGGCCTCTGTGTGACGTTCGACTTACCTAACTCAACCTATTTCCATTGTCGTGTAGAAGAATCAGAGACGACTTCATCACAGTTTTTAAAATATTTTGTGATAAATTCGCATCTGATATGCCTTCGTTCTTCTTATCTACCAAAACAGAGAATGAACGAGACATTCGAAGAATGTTGCATGCTCAGAACAAACTACTTTTCAGTTGAATACCGACTTTCCCATCGAATCATCAACAAATGGAATTAATCGCCCCAACACGTGATTGAGGCTTCATCTGCCGATCCTTTCAAGAGAAAGTTGGATCAATTGAGGGACCACCATTGACAGTACTAACACAGGCCACCTAGCCTCCTATCCTTTTCAAACTGAAACTAAAATTATTCGGTTTGTGCTAACTCATCACAAAGATATTGAACACTAGATTGAACATGCTTGTTGTCGACAAAATTTAAACCTGAAGGTTCGTTGCACATATAAGCGTAAATCATAGTTAGTTTCAGTTCGCTTGTAACTTATATTCATAACCGACCAACTCCTCAATATAGTGTCAATCTCACAATATGATGCCAAGTTATTTAAATGCAATGTCTATTAGTGTTTTAGCTCGTTAAAAATTTATGACGAGCTAAAACATATCAATGGGTCTCTCTAAATCGCACTTTTCAATATAAAGTGTTGGTTTCAATAGGTCTTGTTTGTCTTTTCGGCTACAGTAATCATGTTAGTGTGTAGCTCAGTTCACACGTTTTTCCACCACTATATATATATATATATATATATATATATTCCTATTTATCTCTCTCTATCTCTTTTATTCTCTCATTGGCTTCATAAGGTGTGAGGACTTTATGGTCCTACATTTACTTCAGCTTGTCCTCTTCTCAGTTATTCTTAGATCTCAGGTTATGGGAACAGTGAAATACCCAAGGATGTTCTTCCTGTGTATTTTGTATACTCCCAAAGACATTAAATAGAATATAGCCCCCATATTTATGGGTGTTGTCTTTTTCTTGATTAAAAATATGAATCAGCGTCGCCCGTTTTCGCATTAGTAAGTTCTGAAATCTGATTGGTTTAGGGACCTTCTATAAACCCGTTCCTTCAGTTGTGCAAGGGCAGCAACACTGCAGACGCTTGTTGTCCGAAGGAAACACCTTACTATCATCCCACTCTTCTACAGTCAGCAGTACGACGTTGCCCTCGGTTCTTAGTTTGCTGCTTTTAGTCTTACCGTTCTCCAACCGACCTGCCTGGCATAGTAAGACCTAAAGGAACATGTGTTCCAGTCAATATAGCTCAGTTGAGTCATCACAATAAGCAAGCCGGCTACCACGTCAAGGTAGCTGTTACGGTCTGGAGCTTTCCACAATGCCGATGAATATTTTATTTATAGGTACTTAAAAAGGAAACTTGATTAGTAGCTGTTTTTTCGAGCTCAACCACAAAGTGCAAAGAGTTATTGCTGAAGGTCGGTTATACACAGGTTTTTAGTAATGCGTTTTTTTTGGTTGTGTTAGCTTGGTGGTTCTGATTCTTTACCTTCTGTGGCAATAGTCCGGTGGTCAAGGTGAGGTGTACTATTTTTTAAGTCACCTTTTTCAGACCCTTTAGTTTCACTCTGGAAAGGCATCACCACTGGAGAAAGGCTGGTCATTCAAGAGAACCCTTACAGCTGACTTACTTAACTACAATTAGTAGCATAACTTCACTTCGAACCTTGCGTTTCTCTATAACTAACACATCAACGGATGTCATTTTTATCACTTAAAATAGCTATTCAGCCTGGGAAAGTTATATCCTCCGCTGAAATCTGTTTAGTTCCCTTTTACTTGGAACTTCGTTTGTTTTTCTCCTGCCGACTAAAAACGTATTAGTTACGTATGAATCCTTTCTATTTACGCTAAAAATCCGCACTCTATATTTATTATATTTAAAGTTGTTTATTCCTTTTCCGTGTTTTACGAGAAGCGTAATGACTCTTATAGTTCAGAAAATGCCTACGAGGGTCTAACAGTGTACTCGTAAACATTAAGGTGCTGATTTTCCTGTCTTTAAGAACAAGGGGCATCAAGATTATAACAATCGTACGTCAAAGTTGTATGACTGTTCTACAAGTTATTCCCGAAACGTTAACAAACAACTGTTTGAGAATTCAGTGTCGCACTATAATTGCAGAAGTCCCAGGCTATTGTGAAATACCTAATAAAGTCATTTCTTGAATATTACATAAAGTGTAAAGCCTACCAACTCACGTATAACCTCATATTTGCCATTATGAACTCATATTATGATAAGTTCAAAAAGCTCTTATATTATAGGTTAGCTAGTTTTGCATTTGGTTTTCTATCCCAATAGATTACGCAAATTTGTCGTGAACGTCTGTATTTTGCAGTGGTGCCTCATTCCAAATCTCTGGGTTTCATATGGTAAGGATTTTGTTGCTGGTTTATCACTTCAGTTGGTCCTAGTGATCGGTGATTTCCACATTCCTGATAGGAAACGTTCTTTACATCCTGCTTTTAAGACTCTTTTAGCTCCTGGAAAAATACAGCATATATTATGCACAGGAAACCTTACTTCGAAATATATGTATGACTACTTAAAACTTATTTGTGGAGATGTGCATGTTGTGAAAGGCGACTTTGATGAGGTATGTTTTGAAAGCTATTGTCATCAAATTTTAGGCTTTAGATTTCCCTCTTACAAAGGTTTTAAGCGTTGGAAACTTTAAGATAGGACTTATACATGGACATCAAATAGTTCCTTGGGGAGACCAAAAAAGTTTAGCTGCTCTTCAAAGGGAATTAGATGTTGATATATTGATCAGTGGTCATACTCATAAGTTTGAAGCCTATGAATATGCTGAACATTTTTATATCAATCCTGGTTCTGCTACCGGTGCATATAGCCCTTTTGAAAAGTAAGTACTACTTCTTTACTTTGTTCAATAACGACTGAAATTCGCACATTTGCGTTGGAATTCAGTATTTATTAATGAATATGAATAATCAGTAGATAAATAGCGTATGATCTAAACAACCTGGATTGATACATGCTTTGTTGTTCAGCATTAACGAATCAGATGCGTATATTTCCCTTTTCGGTCCTTTTTTAATAGAAACCCGCAACCTTCATTTGTTCTTTTGGATATTCAAGAAACTGCGATACAGTTATATGTGTACACTCTAGTCAATAATGAACATAAAGTTTCTCGCATAGAATACCAGAAAAACAAACGTTTGTGACTATGGACAAAATGTATTCATTGTATTTTAGCAATATCTTGTAATTTATTTCTCTTCTTCGCATTATAATAAAACTGATTTTGATTATACATACATCTCTAACACTTCAGTGTTTAATTTTAGCATAACAACGAGAGGAATAGCACAATCCCTCGTAATCGTGAATGAGAGTTGACAATTCAGAGTAAATTGGCTTATATGTTGGTTTTAGTTTTCTCTTCATAAGACTCCAGATTATATAACCTATTATTCAAAATAAAAAGTTATCCGGGATATTTCTCGTCATTCCGCTCGCAGTAATGTGATAAAGTAGTCTCTCCTCCATGTTACCTTGCTTTTCTTTGGAATTTTACGCTTCCTTTCTAAGTCTGCTACCTAACATTTCAATTTTACTGAAGCATATCCAAGATTAAATTAATAATTTACATATCGTGTCTAAGACTAAGCGATTTTCAGTCATCAACGTGGTCTTTGTGAATTCTCTCCGTCCAAGTAACTGTGAACGCAGTTTTTATTAGACTGAATTCAAACCATGTGTACATTTAGGCGATAAATTCTTGTTAAAACTTAGACGAAAATGAAGATGTATTTCCGCAGACTACTAGCAAGCTCATATGTCATTAAATAATTTTAACAAACTTCGATCTTTTCAAAAATTGGACTAATGACTATACTGTGTCCCTGTATTTCCATATTATAATTACTCAACTACCTGCAATATATCACGATATTGAACCCTGCTGAATAACTAGAAATCTTCAAACATTATTTACCAAAATATATTGTAATCATCTGTAGATGGCAAATGATATCATTCTGAGATATTATTTGCGGAGATATTGGACCTACTTTTGTTTCTTATTTATTTAGACAGTCAGCCGAGCAGAATAGCTGAGACCGGTTATCCACAAGATTCTCAGCACTGATATCTATCAATAACCCGATTTGGTTTTAAACTCACTCTTGTAACGAACTAATTATAATGAAGTGACAGCTAAGACTAACTTTATTAATCTACGGTTACTGATGTTTCGCATACAGTCAAACTTATCCACACTATTGCGCAACACGAAAGTGCATGAAAATCAGTTTCTAGTGCATCAGTTTTAATATAATCTGGTATAACGTAATAATGTCACTATTAATATACATATATATACTTATAAGTTAAGGTCTTGAGACTAGTGTATAAAGGTTTAAATACGAGACAGTAAAACTACATAGTGGTAACTCGTATTTGATTTCTCAACATCAACAATACTACTGTAGGTAGTTTCTTGTATTACGTTGTAAATGGCGTTTGTCTAGGTGAAAGTGATGTATTGCATAAGTAAGAACGAAGATTTTTACTTCGGAACATGACTTAACTTTCCTAAGAGTTAACTCGTACTATAGAAGACTTTTTTGGTTTCTGTTTCCTTAATGTGAGGGACTGGCTAATGAAGATATTCGTAATAGGTACTAATTAATATAAGGACTAAAAATTATAAATACCAACTTTAGATACTATAGCACTTTTCATAAAGACGGTCACATTGAAGTAGTAGATAGGCGATGCGAACACACAGTAGCCAACTAATGTTGTGACCTATTATTTGGTTTCATGTGATGGTGACCCTGTAATTATTACTTACAAAACCGCACTAGTAAAGCAGAACTGTTGGTCAATGTCCCTCCTCCAAAACGGCAAAAATAATAGATACAAAAGCGAGCATAATTGGAAGTCGTCTAAACACTAGGGATTGTAGGATATGCATTTGGAGGTCAGTTATATGCTTTGAATTTGTTTTAGTTTACGGTAGTGCTTGTATTATTTTTATTACCCTGATGATCTATTTTTTGCCTAATGACAGGTCAATCTAATCTAGTATTTCAATGGCAACTAGTGACGGGAGTTTCGTCATTTTTGGGTTCTTGTGTCGCGTGAGTAATTTCCGAGTGTAAGAATAGAATCGGCAATTAAGTAACTTTGAAGTAAAGGAAATGTTGAATTTATTAGTTGTGAAAGCAAACCTATGAATTCGTTAACTTAGTCCGTAGATCTTAACGCTTTTTGACCATAAAGTCTTGAGTCAACTACAGAGAGGTCCGTGACCAATGATTTCTCCTTACAAATTGTGAACTTTACAATGACTGGAGGTGTATGTGTATTATATCAACAGAGAAAGCTGAATAAATGATACAGATATAATCTGCCAAGAACGAAGTAGACTCGGTCTTGCTTAGTTTATAATATTTGGTGAAGTTATACTAACGATGTCACCAACTAATTACAGTCTGCTATTAATGCAATGTGATTTATAGAGCAAAAAATAATCCATGCGTCCCTACATATGAACTTTGTGTAATAAGGGATAGCTTTTCACCCGGATTGTAAACATTAAAACAGTGAAGCTTAAAGTGAGGTGTTATATATATACTGCGTCTTGGGACTAGAGAGTACTCGTTATGCCATAATCTAGTTGTTTATGGTAGAGAATCATGCTGCACATCAGATGAAGGATGATGTCAGCGACAGGGACGTCAAAACTGATTGACTGTGATGACAATATTTGCAAAGCATCGATGGAATGCGAAGTGGTAGGTATCAAAAGGGTCTACCACTGCAATTCTGTACAGAAAGTAGCAATATTCCTTGAGTTTTCTTAAACCTTGTAAAGTGAAGAGTTCGGCAGTGTGTTGCAATTTCCAACTCAGCAGTTAACCTTTGGATTGACCACTGACGTTACTTCTACCTAACTCTAGTCAGTATCTGTGTTTGGATACGTATGAAAGCGTTCCAGTGACTACAGCCATTTTTGGTTCTTAATAGCGATCACATTATATTTTCACTATATAGAGAATTCATAATAACGACAACTTTAATTTACTCATAACTGCAACGTTCAACGAATGGTTACTTTTTACGGGGTTGGGATGAAGTGCTGGCAGGGACGAGTCAAAGACGGTAGGTTATGAATGAATAATAGTTTTTTATCATTATAAAATAGGCCACTATCTTTGCATTGAAACGTAGAAATCTGTGACTTATTACTGTGATTATTCAAACACTCCATGAAAACTAGTTTGGTTAGTAAAAAGTAACCAAAACATTGTTGAACAAATGAATTCAACTGGTCCCAATTTTGTATGTTGGAGAAGCTACTCACAGTCTATTTCACTTAAATATACAAGATATATACAGTAAAAATGGGATAATCGTTCATTCATCTTTTTCATAGTGAATAGTAACTTTACGCTTCTTTTTAGGATTTGTCAGGACAAGATTATGTTCAGCTTCCTCTTCTTCACTTTCTTCATCAATCACTCCGATATCCTCAATGTCTTCAACATCAGATCCTGAAGTGTAGACGATTTCTTCTTCATCCTCCTCGTATTCCTCATCAGATTCTTCATTTATTTCTTCAGCTTCTAGAGCCTTTTCAAAGGCAGACTGATCTATGTTATATATTTCCTTGGAAGATGTTGATGCGCGTAATCTTTCTAAGAGTTCTTGTTCTACAGTACGTTCGATGCGTGCTACACGTAATGCTTTAGCTTCTCTTCTTAATTCACGTTTTTCAACCGTACGATTAATAGGTTCCAACTTCTTTTGTCTTGATAAGGCTAAACGTCGCATATTTTTAAGATATTCTCTTGTACGGAAGAATCTCTGCTTAACACGGCTTATTATCCATTTATCCCAATACAGTAAGTGCTCTTTGATTTGTTTTAGAGCTTGATCTTTATTTCGGCGCAATTTAATCCGCTCCCATTGTTTACCAGGATAAGGTATGCGTTCAGGTTCCTTCACAAACAAGTAGATGATACCATCTCTTTCTTTTATAGTGGCATACTGTGAGTTAGCTAATGGGCAAGAATGTCTATTACACAATCCTGTCACATTGTCATCATTTCTGCAAAACCTTCCTGTTTTAGTTTTGACAACAAAAGAACAGAATGAATGGTTGATAGTGTGCCATATTACGTCGTCGTTATTCATTTCTTGAGAAAGTCTAAAAAAATGGCTAAAACATGAATAACAACCATATTTAAACAAAAAAGTACAGTTTTAGGTTTTTAATTGACCGTAAATCGCATTTATTTGTTTTTGAATGTTAAGTTAAAGGTCTATTTATTCCTAAATGAATAGTTTGGACAAAGAACTCAATAACTGTGCAGTATTGTTTCGACATCTTATACCAATGATAACAGTGCGATTCATTTACCAAGTGGATATTCGGATATTTCGAGATACACTTCTTGTGTGTAAGGTACTTGAATTGAAGTAGATTGATGTTTAGTACAGTCCGACCGAAAATTTATGATATACACTGAAAAAGCCAGAAAATCTTCCGTCATTCCTGGCAAGACTTTATCAGACAACACTCCATCAAAGTTAATGAGATACTTTTGAGATAAGTGAAGTGATTGGAACTCTTGGCTGTTTTACTTCCTATTACTAGTTTGGTCATTGATGCGGTCCCGTTTTCAAGCAGTATTCTGCATTTAGATGAATCGAAACGCACCACAAACACACTAATATTATTGATTGAAGCAGTCAGAAGACTTTCAATGTCTTTACCAAATGCCCTGGTACGGCCGAGAGTGGGGAGAGTCTGTTCTCTCTCCCGAAATCCTCTCAAATAGCCACGTGTATACAGCCACTGCCAGGGAAGTCCAACTCACTGCCTTTTTGCGGCATTACTGTTGTTTATGAAATCGAGAGGACGAATGTCCGGCACTTTAACCGGGTTGGTGGACACGGAGAGCCCACCTAAGGGAGTTAAAAAAAAAACCCTAATTTCAAACAAACGGCACACATGGGCTCCGGTATGATGAAGGAACAAATGAATGAACCAATTGTTGATCATCGGCTACCATGGGACTGTATATCCTGATGTTGCTTTACTGCTTTGTGGATCATACTTTAAGATCGAAGGCTCCAGATGTTGCCGCGTACGAAAACCGCCTGCTTCTGTCTGAGCACCCGAAAACAGTATCACAGCCCAAACACAAATCAAGTGACTTGTGTGACGCATACGTGTTCGGTGCCTTCTTGTGTCAATATTCATGTGTTCAAGTAATAAAGTAATAAATAGCACGTCCTTTTAATGGAAAGCTCTTGACATGTTGTCTCCGCACTTCGAAGGAACTTACCGTCGTAGGCAAAAATCTCTTGAGTAAGATGAGGCGATATTTTCAGGGTTGACATTTTATAAACCCCTTCCTTCAGTTGTGCAAGGGCAGCAACACTGCAGACGCTTGTTGTCCGAAGGAAACACCTTACTATCATCCCACTCTTCTACAGTCAGCAGTATGACGTTGCCCTCGGTTCTTAGTTTGCTGCTTTTAGTCTTACCGTTCTCCAACCGACCTGCCTGGCATAGTAAGACCTAAAGGAACATGTGTTCCAGTCAATATAGCTCAGTTGAGTCATCACAATAAGCAAGCCGGCTACCACGTCAAGGTAGCTGTTACGGTCTGGAGCTTTCCACAATGCCGATGAATATTTTATTTATAGGTACTTAAAAAGGAAACTTGATTAGTAGCTGTTTTTTCGAGCTCAACCACAAAGCGCAAAGAGTTATTGCTGAAGGTCGGTTATACACAGGTTTTTAGTAATGCGTTTTTTTGGTTGTGTTAGCTTGGTGGTTCTGATTCTTTACCTTCTGTGGCAATAGTCCGGTGGTCAAGGTGAGGTGTACTATTTTTCAAGTCACCTTTTTCAGACCCTTTAGTTTCACTCTGGAAAGGCATCACCACTGGAGAAAGGTTGGTCATTCAAGAGAAACACTAAGACTGAGGGAAGTAGGTGAATGAGGTGCTAGGACAATTCAAAATATACTTTCATCGACATCTACAAACCATGCTTGCACTTACCATGGCGAATTATTCAATACACCCGGTTCATATTTCCAATGATTAATAAGTGAAATCTCAAGTTCAGTGAATTTAATTTCATTTTAGTCATATACCTCCACATTCTGTGAGTAGTAGGTGTAAAAAATGGTTTTTGAGCAGGTTTATGCATTGCATTACTTGGACATTAGACATTAAATATTCTGATTTGACAAAACCAAGTGGGTATCTAACTAACCATTGACACCTAGTGGGGTATAGGTCGCAGGTCAGGATTATCCAAACAACTCTGTTTCAGGCTATCATTCTCAGTTGTTTCCGAGTGCTATTCATTCCTCTCCATCTCTGCCTTTGATTCCCGGAACGATGTGTTCTTTGGTCTGTTTCTTTTCTTTTTCACCCTGAGGATTCCAGGCTACGGCTTTCCTAGTGATACAGTGTATATCTTACCCACCTCCAGAGCCTTTTCCTAATTCCCTATTCCGTTGGAAGTTGGTTTGTTCTCTCCCATAGTAATTTTTTGCTGACAGTATCCAACTGACAGATCTAGAGCATCTTGCATAGACGGCTGTTTGTAAATACCTGCACACTTTTGATGATGATTATGGTGATCCTCCAGGTTTCATCTCTATGCAGTAGGACTGTCTTGACATTTGTATTGAAAATTTCGACTTTGATTTTGGCTAACAGACATTTTGAGTTCAACATGTTCCTCAATTGTAGAGATGCTCCTCTTGCTCTGTCAATCCTTGCATTTACGTCTGCATCAGATCCTACTTGTTCATCGATTATGCTGCCCAGGTACGTAAAACATTTCACCCCTTTCACAGCTTCTCCATCAAGTGTGATTTACTTGATGCTCACTACGTTGTATTCCAGGATCTTACATTTTTCTGTTTAGGCCTACTACTGCAGAGGCTGCAATAGGAGAGAAAAGTCATCTGCAAAGTCCAAAATGTCAAGCTGCTGTATCCAATGTTTCAACTACATTCCTGATATGGAGAGCCAATAAGAAGTAGTCTAATGAGAAGATCAATAGATGGTAACCAAAAGCGACCTAAAGGACAAGTGCTTTTCATTAATTAGGAAATGGATCGATTTCCTAAGGATGACAGTGGTATATGTGAATGAGTGTTTGTGTGTTGTATTCGGTAGCCCGATACACTTCCTCGCTCACTGTTGTGTTTTCGCTCAAGTAGTCAGTTGTGAGGTTAGGGTGTAGCACGCCGTGTATCAGTATTAGATTTCGGACATTGACCGTCACAACAATTCCATGCTATTTTTGAGATGCAGTGGTCTTCACAATCCAGTCAACTGCCAGAAGAAAGAAAACAGGTGAAAGTAGGCAGTCTTGTCTGACACCGGTTTTCACGTGTACCGCATCTGTGGGCTGCCCTCCATGCACAAATTTCCAATACACCTCTTCGCAGGAGTTCTATAGGATGGTGAGGATCTTCTCAGGCACTCCAAAGTTACGAGGACTGCACAATGTTTTTTTGTTCACCCTGTCAATTGGCTTCTCCTTGTCAAGGAGGTTGACGTATAGTGATGAGTTCTACTAGATCTATTACTCAACAATGGTCAATAATGTTAGGACTTCGCCGGTACACGATCGGTCCTTAGGACGTCCACATTGATGATCTGGAAGTTGCACATCTACTAAATCTTTCATTTAGTTCAACAACACTATATAGTGAGCCCCGTTTAGTGACGAACATCCGATTTTTCTTGTTATTTTTTTACAATTTTGTACAGAAATCCCTCCACAGAATCACTTTTGTATAACATTCTTTTGCTTTACTTTCAATTGTTATGTTATCTTCTTTATCTCTTCAGATGCATATCCTTTAGAGTTTCCGATGTTGTTTAGGAGATAACTACACAATTTTATGATGGTGTTTGGTATTCTAAAGTTCACACCTTATTTCCTTGATTTTTACGAACAGCATCTTTACTGGTTTGTTTGAAATTTCACCTACTATGTTTTACATATTGATTAGTTTAACAAGTGTCTGAAGCAACCTTTATAGTTATGACTGATTCCAAGGAAATTCAGATAACAAAGAACACTAACAGTAATTTTATCCTTTTATTAGATTCTTACATATGCTTACAACTCCTTTCACCGGTATCTTGATGAGGTGCCTCCTTCTCCAGCCTGTCGGTACTTGTTCTTCCTTACAAATCTTTTTGAGGTGAAGGTGCACTATGGGGTTGTGCCCCATATTTTAGCTGTCTGAGGTCATTCAAGCGACATTTCACCGGTACCTCCTCAGATATGCATGTCATAAAACTAATCCGGATCGATTACCCTACCATAGTCTGTTCTGGGAACACATTCGAACTGCAAAGAAACTTGTCCATGAATGATTTTTGTCGTGAAGCTCCCAAGTTAGATGGATGCCTCGAAAAAAAATAAATAAGTATATTGTCAGAGATTTTGTGGAAGTAGGTATAGAATACTTCTACAACGGAAACATGACTGAAGAGGCATTATATAAACAATGTAAGTTCCGCGATAGGACACGTATTATTTCTTGACTCTAACTGCCAAAGCAAAAGTATTTATCCAAACAACCAAATAATCAATAACTTTATATCAGAGTTTCTATATAACCATATCGTTGATGTTACACACAAATTAACTTCTCAGACTCGTTTTATCTTCACTATGTATATATGACCTATGTATATCGATACTTATACCTTTCACTTAAGTGAGACTTTCGTAGCATCACTGCAAACTATTACTGCACAAAAACGTATTCTACCATCACATTTTACTGCAATAATATGTTATTTTCTCGTTCATTTATTTATAATCTCCTTCTTCCTTTTGTTATTCATTCGGCGATACGTGCGTATTTGTTTATTCTTGTTCTATGTTCACAAACACGCTTATTAAATTATCTACGTATCTCATGTTTCCTTCATTTCCATCTACTTATTTTCTCCCTTCCCTTCTTTAAACTCCACTCAATTTTCTTCTCAGTTATATAGGACAAACTCATTTAGGAATATCACTAGAGAAAAGTTCATTGTGAGGACCACTGACACTTGATATGATCTCAGAATTTGATTTTCCTGAAATATTTTCATCAAATTTATCAAGAGTTTCATTAGAGAATAATGGATCATTAAAAAAATCAACATCTACCAAAACTGAATCCGGTTTCTGATCATAATTTGACTCATTCAACATTTTATTCCCAGAGTTGTAAGAAATTTCATCAGAAATATGTGAATCATCATGACAAACCACATCTGGTACAGTAACACGAGAAATCTGACAAGAAGTTGGTTGATTGGAAACTTTTGCCTCACGGTGATTCTGGGTTGCATTCAACTCTGGACTTCTATGTGACATTATACCACTCCTAGAAGTCTTGGATACAGATAAGTGATTATTGGGAACATCCAACTTTATAGGATCACAGTAGCAAATTTTAGCATAAGTTTCAGCGAAATGAACGATGGTATTACAAGCAGACTGATTGTGTCCAGTTTGATCACATTTAAGTCATTCAGCATTACAAAATACACATGAATTACATGGATGAAACTTCCCAAACAACAAGCATCTACCGAACTTGTGCTCATTTTCATGAACTCTTTCACAACTCGCCAATGAATTGTTATCTGAATAACCTTGATTACGTATTGGACTGATACGACGTAGTAAAGTGGTGGAATTCCTGATGTTCTGGCAAGTCATTTCACTGAATTTTTCTCCTTTACCGCATTCGAAATTTGTATACTTCACATGGTCCAGCAGTAGTTGTTTGAGAGTTGCATAAGGGAGTGAAATCGGTTTGTCTGGAAATGCCAAAGTTTTTACTAAGCTGTGTGCTTTTTTTCCAATGAATATAAGGAAATGGGTGACAGTATTACCATCCTCAATATCTGCCTTGGTCATAGCCCGGATTTCGAACGTTTCCATGTAGTCTTCAAAAGCATTAAAGTCTGAATGTATATCCACTCGTTCTATCACAGGCTCCATCGCGACGCCAATGTGATAATTAGGAGTATTTGAATTATTGTATAAACTAGGAATCACAGCAATGACTCAATTTAATCAAGAAGTACTAGATAAACACAAACGGATGTATTGTATTTGGAATTCGAAATCAAAAGTTATCAGTACAAAGAAAGCATTGATTCATATAAACACCACAACAAGCTAATGATTCCTTTGTGCTTGATTGCCCTTTGATTTTGAATTCCAAATATAGTATATTCATTTGTTCTCACCTGGTTCTGCCTGGCTTAAAACACACTACTTCGGGAAGTCCTAGTTGGTACGATTCGAATACTTTAAATTATCATGAATGAGAAACCAATTAAAAGTATATATTATGTATACAGATACGTTTCTGGTCAACAGCTAACATATAAATGTGGTGTGTATACTGGACAGCTGTATTGTACAGCTATGTAGTTTTCATGTTGGAATTTTCACAGAGTTTTGCCCAGGTTGTATAATGAGTCCCATGTCTTTCCTGTTTGTTTCATTGCCTTTGTTCGAAAATTCTGTTGATCCGACAGATTTCCACACAATCACCAGAGAACGTTTTGTGCGAATTCCTGGATCCCACTTACTATTTAAAGTCTTTCACCTGCTTCAAATATCAACTCACGGCATTAATATCATCAAGTATGAACTTTCGGCGACTGATTGCTAATTTCTGACATGTATCAATCCTAGTCTTCTGTAAACTTTGGGAACTAAATGTTCCAGGGTTCCTTTTGATACTATTTATTCACAAGAAAACCACTGAAACTAGTGTCAGTAATGTAAGTTAAATATGTCCAGACGACTTCCAGGAATATTTTGAACAGCGGTCTCGCAAGCTCTTCATATGGCTTATTTAATCGTTTTCGCACTTAATTTGTTATGTTATCTGATCAAGTCTTCCGGATCCACACCATATATTTTCATAACTATCATTTGTTACCCACATACAAAATACACATCTTTCTTATTCATCCATTTACTAATGGGTTCGCGTTGCATATATCTAGGGCCAAAGCAACCAGATGGACTGATCATGAAATGGTTCGTGAGGATCGCGAAGTATGCACTTAAAAATGGCAACCAGCTTACATATTTCAGCGTGGCAAGGTTACTGATAGGTTGTGTCGTTATAGTTCATTTGGCAGGCTACACAGCCGGCAGTTGTAAAAAGAAAGCTCAGAAATCTCTCGTTGGAACCATTGTTTGTGTCATAAGCTCTTTAACGTTATATTGTGTGTAACTTTTGGCATATTTATCTGTAATTGTGTGAAGCCAAATCAACTAGAAAAAGGGAATAAACCCATTGGGGGATAAAAGTCATTATTTACGATAAAATTCTAACCTGAAAAATCGTTATATATGTTAACATCACCAAATGGACAAAGTCAAACACTGACACTGGCGATCTTACTATAAAGGCTTTTCGTGCCTTTAGGTAACCCTCGTTCTATTGATAGAAGAAATTAGACTAGTAGTGAATAGGTCTTTATTTTTATCGCGGGACAGTCACATTGGAGCATAGGATCACCTGTTCAAACATGCAGCTTTTCAGCATTCAATATAACGTAATAGGAAATACGATGCCTATATGAAATAAGGGAGCGAATGAACACTTGAGCTCGATTGTTTTGACATATACTTAGTTGTTTGAAGTCAACTCTTAACTAATCAAACTAAGTTGTTACAGGCTTGTCCTTCATTCCAAACTTGTGGGAAATGAAGAAATTACAAAATCTGGTGACATTTTTAATCATTTATAGGCCAGGTTGAAATCCCTGAGAAATCGAAATAACAACCGCTTGAACTATCGTTGAAATACATCCTTATGAATTATTCTTCTGCATACGATTTCCTATAATTTGGCCATCACTTTGCCATATGTAAAGTTACGTGTAAACTGTAGTTTGCCTCATAAATGAACACGTGTTAATCCAAGAAGTGGAATCTTGCTCTCTTGAGTGTGTCACACGGTGCATTAAAAATTTTGCGACAAATGTTTGTCTTTTCGCCATACTAAATAATTATTATAGGTTTTTAACGTACAATGCTGTTATCCATGATCACTTCCTGGATATTTCTCGCCTTATGCGGCTTTATCCTTGTGCACTGTGACGATAAAGTGTGAAGTTCTCCGAATTGTTACTCCCTATAGGATTTGAACTTCCCAATTCTGGACATCTATCACAAATTAACGCACATTTATTCCTGAGACATACTCCCAAACCAGTGTACACTTTGTGTAAAATCTTAAGCACGTTTATAAATAGGCATATGCATATAATCTAAACTGGCTAAACCATGAATTTATACAAGGTCTTTTGGTTTTCAAATAAAGATTGTGTATGATCAATAATGAAAACTTCAGCCTTAACGCCTCCCAAACACAAAAGACCTACTTTCGAATCACCCCATGATTCCTCTTTAACTTACAAGCGAGTAAAGTTATCACTGTTATGCAGGGCTTCACAAACCTGTTTTTGAACCGTCCTTTAATACAAGGATCCCAAAGCCGGTTAAATTAGAAGTCCGAGACGAAGAGATGTGAAGACGCATTTGGAGAATGATCAATTTGTCGAGAAGTGTGTAACGCAAGCTGACTAGCTGTAGTAATATGTTCAACACAGCATACCGAAAAGTGGTCCACTGAGGATATTTCAACGAGCGTCTTCAGCTAAGTATAGGTGTAGTAAAACTACTGAGATGACTGTCATTGGCGAAGGGATACAAAATAATTTATTCTGAAGATTAATTTACCGCTACCACAACTTTGCAAATGTTGTGTCACCCAGCCGTATGGTAGTGGATTGGCTTAAAGATACTTCCTTAGGCTTCGATCATTAATCACCCTGATTACCATTATTAAATAAACCTCAACGGTGTATACATTCAGAAGGCAACACGAAGTACCGACCACAATTTTTTATTGAATAGCGCGGAAAACAAAATTACAAACTCTTCAAGCGTATTTGAGCAGATAAGCTAATGCGCACGAGCATGTGTATGCAGAGGCGGATTCGAAGTCAAATCGAAGCAAATAGTAAGTTTCATATATATATATAGGAAAGCGAATGATTTATCAAGCGATATTTGGGCTAAAAGGGGATATGTGATTAGGCTGTTACATGTGATCAACCATATATGTTCATACAGATAAGATAATAACAATACAAATAAATGGATATATTGTCACTGTTTGAACTACACTATCTGTTAAATAGGCTAATAAAAGGGCCCGACGGAACAAACTGCAGACAAATTTAATCGTAAGAGAGGTGCTATAGTAATTGCAAAATGTATAACCCAAAGACTATTTGCGTAAAGTCACAAGATGAAAACATAACAAACATATTTGATGGAAACATTTAGTTTACTGACAAAATGAACTGCATTTTATCTGTACTCAACAACGGCAAAATTGACGTGACGTTGAAGTCATCCAAGCTATTACAACAGACTGTGGATGCCAGTTCAAATTCAGGTTGTATAAGGTTGCAAAAACCCTCTTAGACTTGACTCACTTCCAAACCATAACATACCACACACGGGAAAATGGGGTGCTGTATGACTTCACATGCAGTCGATATCCTTATCTTCCACTGTGAATGTGTCACCGAGAATAAACCAGCTTATAATTGCATTAGCCAATACAGGTAGCTGTTGCTGAATTCAGTTTTCACTATAGATATGAAACACCGACCTCAAGGAAAATTTTCGTGGTCTTTCCTTCTGCAATCAACATGCCATAAATTCCTATGTCAGACAGCTCCCAAACAAAACACATCCAGTTTGAATTGCTCTGATCAAACTTTAGTCCACCTTATTTTCCTATTATAGCTGCTTTTCAGAGAGCAGTTCGTCTAATTGATAGCGTTCGTCTCTTTCTGAAATTATGTGACCTATCTAAACCTCTTTTGTGGCCTGAAACTTTCCGAATGTCGATTCTAGTGTAAGACAATGCTCACTCGTCTTGGTTGGTTGTGTTAGACGGTTCTCACATGATAGCTATGAGATTTGGAATCATGAGTCCTTGCCAACAAAATTTCCATGTACTCTCTTGAAATGGATGTGTATTTTGTCTGTTGGCCTTCAATTATCACGGATGTATTGAGAGCTTTTCATAGGCCTAATTGAATGAATACTTATTCACTTCAAATAGTGTAATGAAGCTGTTTAAGATTTTAGAAGTTTAGGTTCATTACAATTTAAAATAATGTGTTAAATGTGATAAAAGTGTATTCTGACATAGATTTGAAGCACATTCTTAACCAATTGTACAACAGGTATTTTTTCTCAGCTTCTGACAACTCTATTTGATCTCACCTAAAAGTATAGAAATAGCATTTTCTCGTTAACTTCAAGAAAAAGGAATATCCTACGGCGATTTCAAAAAATGCCATCAAGACAGTCCATAATTAAAAGTTAATATCTTTTGAACAGAGAAAGAAAATGCTGAGTCAACACCCATTTGAAGATGGAAAACTAAGTAGCCCGCCTCATAATCACCTACCATAACGAAATACCATAGGGATATAAAGATACGCTGATGTTTGATCACGAAAACTATAGACGGAGTACTCTGAAGTTAGTCTTTGTAAATGTAGCCTCCTAATTCTTGAGAGTAGTTGGTTCCTGAAGTTCCTTGTCATTCGACGTGGTTCAAACAACTACCCAGAAATCATTTAGGCAGAGGATTAATACGTGATTATGGACTGATGTAAATATTTCATACTGAGCAATAGAAAACTATTTAGTCTTTTCGTATTCTATATTTCTGGATATTTACATTTAAGCATTCGTGATCTGTCACCACAAAGCCCAGAAGCGCTTTGATTGAAAGCTGCTGTTATTTTATCCACAAGTACTTACACCATTTACTTATTCACTTCCATTGAACCACTGCCGATAAATCTAATGACCGACTATTATGGCCAACCAAACATTCGAATAATTCTTTTGATGTTGAGATGTGAGATTAAGGATATCATTCAGTCAATACCATTCTTTTCTGACATAAAATAATATTATTTATTATTTGAGGGTTATTGAGAATTGAAATAGAGGGTGTTATTTTCATGAGTCGTTTTTGAACTCATCAGTTTGTTACCGTGTTATCGTGTTCCAAGGTTGTCCTGCGTTGTTTGGAGGTGGGGTATTTACATCTGTTAATCTTTGTTTAGCAAGACACGCTCCAGAATTATAAGACGGTTAGTTTTGGTTTTCTAAATATTTTTCCGGCATTGCTTTTCCAGATTAAAGTAATTATTGAGTTGATTTCGTTATTCCTAGTTTCTGTACTATGATTAATCCACTTATTTCGTTCTTTCATCGAACTAGTTAAAATGACATGCTCGTTTATGGACCCATAATGAAAACCAAGATTAACTATGCACCAACAAACTTTTCGTATCAGACAATCTAATTGCTATCGCTGAGTTATGCCATTTCTATCATTTAGTATCTTTTTTAAGCTAAAATTCATTCCAAAGTTCGGATTTTTTGGTTTCATACAGAGAAATCTTTACTAACATTTCGGCATGACTTCTGTAAATATCTGTCACCTACTAATGATTAGATCTTTATAATTATTATCCCATAAACTGCGAGTATTTTGTTAGACAGATGTATAGATATCAAGTAACAAAATAGGGTTTTTAAACCTCATGTTACATGTTGTGGACTCCTCATACAGACAGTCAGTTTCTTTTAGGAGTCCTAAACTTATCTATTCATTTTTTTTAAAAAGGCTTCCGCAAAAGCTTCTGAAACATTGTGTCTTAGTTGTGCATTTTGCAAAATATTTGAATTAGAATTCAGTCAAAATTAATCCGTCTAACAACTGTTTTGTAGTCAGTGATTCGATCGGGGTTTTTTTTGCTTTGTCGTAACTTTCATCTTGCACAAATTTTCATGATAACAAATGTGTTTCAAATAGTAATTCTGTACTCTAGTTGTAGATAAATAGGGGTTTTGGGGATCGTCGAAAATTTTCATCTTTACCCCCGAGATACTCTTAAATTACCAATAACAGTACCTGACTTTCAGTCTGTACTGAGGATTCTAATGGATTTGTCACGGTCGTATTTTCTAAAAATGATGTAGTGTTTTGCAAACTAGTGTTTTTAAATTGTAGTTAAAGAGCTTTACAGTAGTTATAAAAGTGGTTGGATAAATACTTTTCACATCAACCTGCAAGATCTACTTAGAATTCCTTATATAATCATGATAACTTTATCGCGCAAGTTTTCGTTCTTTATACTCTTTTCAAGGACAGGACATGTGTTTGCAAGGCAACCACATACTTTTTAAGACAATTTAGTACACGTTTCTATGCTTTTGTCAACACTTCTAAGCTTAGAATCATTATCACATCTTTGTGCGTTCCTACAGAATTGTCTTATGGGATCTTTGGTTGTATCCTGATTTGTTATGACACCTGACTGGAAAGACACGTCATGAAGTATCAACCAGTTGTATAAGGTTTGGGGATCTATAAAACTGTAAGCTGATCACGTACCAACTGTTGGTTGAATATTTTTATCCTACTATCCCCCCATATTTTATGTATCAAGGTGATAAGCTTATAGTTTCTTAGGTAATTTTCAAACTTTTTATAATATCCTTAACTCAGTTGTTAGCATGTTTTTACTGCTGTGTAATAAGTTGTGTGAGTACAAGTTTACATTTACTTTCCTTGACACCTAGAAATCATCCAGAAGTACTCAAGCGTTTGATTTATGTATTGTTTTAATGTTCTTTACGGCTACTGGGACCTTACATAAATTACCACGTGGCAATAAATTTTGTTTTGACCAACATATGTATATGGCTTCCGATTTCCAAGTTTCATATCTATCCATTTAAAACTCTAATGTATATTTTTGTCTTTGTCTTGGTAGACCTTTAAAATAGAAAATCATGTACAAAATATTCCGTCTTTAGCAGTTCATTCGCTTTCTTAGGTTATTTCAAGTCATGAAAGTTTTTCTATTCTTATTGGGGTTTGAATCTATCTGTTGGTTTAAATATATGAGGCATTTACCTTAATCTTGTTTTATTTACTGCGTGAATAAATAGTACTTTCTTAAACCTCTAGTTTATTATTTATTGTCATATTACTTATATCCTTTTATTACATTATTAATCAATGTACTCCAACTCTTAGGACCTGCGATACTTCTTGGTAAATGTCACTTAAGTCTTCCAGTGAAAATGTGGTTTCTTGAAGCTATCAACACTTCTCATAATATTCTGTATACATTTACCCTTTTGTACAAAGATTGATAATGATATTAAGTAGACAGTCTTTGTCAATGATTAGACTCTAAGCTGATTAAGGTCTCTCATTGTCAGAAACTGATTTAAAGCTGTTTGTTTGACAGCTTACAATAAGAAGTTATGGGGAAGAGATCGATTCTAGCTTTTGTTTTATCTGTTTACCTATTTATTTCTACTCTGATTAACAAACTTTAAACTGATTAACTCATAAATTATTTTTTATTCTCCATCCAAGATTGAGTTGCAAAGGATCAACTGACATTAAGAATATGTAACTGCCTCATTAACTCTATGTTTTTAGGCAATTAGTATTTATCCTCCAGAATGTGGGAAAGCAAGCCTATATCAGCTAAATGATTTTTGGTTTCTTATTTCTTTGTTCAACAAATTACAAGTGATAACTGTCCACTGGGGGGTAGTCGAAAATAGATAAATATTCTAGACTTTTAAATAAATATATCGGTCAAGAATCTTATTATTTACTTATTTACATTTATCCTTTGATTCTTGACACAACACTGAGCACGTTACGCTTCGAAATGTATTCAAAACATAAGTTATTTCAATAGTTGTATTTCACTTTGCATCACCAATACATCTGCTGATGCAAACATAAGACAGAAGGTAGTTGTAAGAAACCTTTTAGGTTTTCTATTCCACTAAATATCCCAGACCTCATATGTATGTTAAGTTAAATTATCTAATCTAAACGATTATTTTTAAAATATAGGGTTTCCTAGGTATAATTTATTCCACAAGAGCACTTGAACTTATAAATATTTTTATAAGGGTAAGTGATAATGAGCGCTTCTATCAGTTATTCAGTTATTGTTAGACCTGACACGAGTGTGTAACCTCACAACAACACACTGGGATAGATGAAAATCATGGAAATAGAAACAGTATAACTTCCAATGGAGCTCCAAATACATGAAACAGTTCGGAAAAAACAAATGAGATTAAAGAGCATAAGTGTCCATAGCGATGGGACAGTCACATTTAATCACACTTCAACAACATAAAGAGAATATTAACTAAAGGTGAACAATGTTATGATTTACTTTGATATGTAGAAGAATAGGAAAATATGTAAAATTCTTTTTGGAATAAGAATAAGAATGAAACCGAATGCATGTAAACCTTCGCAAACACTTTCAAGTCATGAGGCAATATTTCCAACTGCCTAATTTTGAGATCTGTCGAACCCCACTCATAATGACTACATTTTAGAAACAGACCAGACCAGGAATCGATTACGCTATATTTTCGCATTACTCTGAGCACGTCGGTTTTTTTATTAGGATATTTTAGGATAGTTAATCACTCCTTATAATATCTAAATGTGTGAACAGATTGGTAGCTAGGTGTTATCTACGGCAATACCCTACATATCTAGGAATTAAAAGTTAATTAATACAGTTAAAATTGTTAAGATAACCAATTCAAATAATTAACCTTAAATAATTCTGACTCTGTTCTTTATTACTGGGTCTAAGTCTTGAATAGGCATGGGTTTCTGCAACTCTTTAAATTTACCTTTTCAGTATGTTATTAGTGGTATGAAAACTAATTACTGGGTACTTTGCCGATTACCTCTTAACTTATAACACCAAGTATAATATAACACAATAATTACTCACTTAGTCAGACAACTGCATTATTTTCTGTTGATGAAATGCAGTTGACAATGAATGACTCAATATTTACCTTGGTTGCTATTGAACAATCGACTCATCCACTATAGCAGACAGTATTTGGAATCCCAGCTATCGGTATAATTACAGTTATGGATAAATGTATGTGCAATTTTATTATAAGTATACTTATTATGTTATAGTCCATTTCATAGCGCTCAAAATCTTGTCTGGTTCTATGAGGCAGTAAAGCTGCAGAATAACGTTTCACGGGATATTTTTATACTGTATGTAATATGCTTTTCCAACTTAATACACATTGAACTGTTAATCTCGATATTCAGATTTCAAGAATGTGAGAGATAAATCAAAGTTCAATAATTAGAGCGTTACTTAAATACAACCGACTAATTCACTCTAACGATTTAATTTATTATTTAATCTTATGCACCTCATTAGCCAACTTCAGGTTCGTATACTTAGATCTAAGCTAAAATCTTGATTTTGAACGCATTACAATTTTATTCAGAGCTCCAAAGATAATTAATACTCTTTTTACTGTATTCATACCAAATTTAGAGTCTAGTCAAGACTTGTAAAGATTCCTACTTCACTTACTACAGTGAAGACAAACATAATCTAGGACTCATGATTTTGTAACGTTTGTCTCCGAACACAGTATCAAGTATAGTTTCTAGATCGTTCAAGAAAATTTAGCAGTCGATTTCCATATCAACAGATTTGTTATCTTTGCCAAGAGCCGAAAAAAGCGCAGTTGTTATTTTACAATTAATGTGGATTTAACATTAAAAAATTTTCATTCAGTCGGAAAACAACTATAGGTACTAAATCTCAACAAAACTAGTGGTTTTATGGATGCTTCATTTAGTAATTGCTTTGTTTTTCTTCACTAATAATAAATGATGTAATATATCAATGTTCACCTTTGATTTTTATTTTATATATCACTGCTTCTATCTCTATCATTCTTAAACTATTATTCCAAGGTAGTTCAGTTCCTTTCAAAGAATAACCATAGAGTAGAAGTGTTTAATATATCTTCCTAAAAATTTCCATTCTACCCCAGAGCCAAATTACATTTTATGAATTAAATTATAGAAAATTTATGTCTTGTTCTAAATTTACAAGAAAAGCTCAGTTAAATACGGCGCCATTTTCTCAACATTTGACATTTTTTTGAAAGGTATGTTTAAGTAGATGGCATAGAAGGGGAAAACAAATAATAATTTTTTTTTCTATGCCATTCAACTGACAATAAGATGTTGAATAGTTTTCTTTTTTGTAAGCATATCAATTCTAGATTGTTTGAAATTTTCAATTCATTTTTAAACAGGTACTTTTACCTTTTTTTCAAAACAACGTCATCCCCATAAAATTAGTAATATCTATCCTTAGCATCAATGAATTCATTTAACATAAACTCAATATTACTGAAATATAAAATTGAAGTTTTCCGTACACTCTCTACTCAGTTTTAGTCATTATTTTTTAAAGTTGACTATTGACATTAGATTGAATAATTGTTTTTTTGTATTCTGAATAGTGATAGAAAACAATGTATGACTTATTTTAGTAATGATGATTCAGGCTTAAGTGAAATATATTTGTAAAAAGAATATCAGTGACTTATTTTCATCAGAATTCTTCCTGAAGTTGATAAGTACACGATTGGATGAAATATAACTAGACCACCATGGAAAACCTGGAACAACTGGACGGCTGTTTCGCCCTATTATGGGACTCCTCAGCAGTGCGCATCCACGATCCCGCCTCGCGAGCGAGATTCGAACCCAGGACCTACCAGTCTCGCTCCGGAGCACTTAACCGATAGACCACTGAGCCGGCATCCAACGATGTTAATGTCTAACTTCAACCAATCCACGAAGTTGAGCAACCGTTCACCAATTGTCTTCAGTGAGTTGATATCTCTACAACAGACTTGGTTGAACTCCACTGGTCACTGCTTCCCACTAGAACTCAAGGAAACATTCCTTACAGTCAGTCACTAGTGAGCATATGATAGGACGAAACGGTCGTCCAGTGCTTTCAGGTTTTACATTGTGGTCTAGCTTTAATTGACTCATGATTTCAACTATGAAAATACTGAAATATCCACAGAAACCTCTTCTGAAATTTAACTACTCAAAAATTCTTAAATTTTTATCAGTCTGGAAGTCCCACCAAACCACGATAAGGGTGAGACGAATGGTTAGGAGAAGGTTATCTGCATAGGAAAAAAGCCCACTCGTAACAGTCGTGTAAATATTTCTGACAAAAAACTTACCATAAATTGCATGTATCATCGCATGTTATGTTTATATGCCGACTAGTTATTTTGGTTTAGGTTATATAGGGAATCGAATAACCTGTACACGATCAGCTTATACCCTGTTCCTCATGTGTTGAAGAAAATCACTAAAGCAAATTGGTTTTCTAACCACGGATCATTTTTATTTAGACGTAAATAGTTTCTGAATAGCGTCAGATGATTTTTGCTTCTTAATCGTTAGCTAGGTACCAATAGTTGTATATTTCTACCGCTAGATCCCTTTTTCTCATCAAAACAAATAAATTTAATCAAACAAATGCAAATATCTGGTCGTCATGAATTTTGATTTATTTGACCAAAGTAGGAGACATGATGAAGCTATGTAATGAGTCGTCGAGCCTTAAAGTGGGATTTTAAATAAAAGTCTATGCAAGCTGATGTTATAACTACATGAAATTTAGAGGAAGTACATCAGACTGGTATCACTGAACTCACTTCTGAGAACCATATTAAGTATGAAACTAGAAATGTCTTCGTTCTCATAATTAATTCATTCATGTTCCTTAGTAATCAGCAACTAGCTTCAACATACCACACTTCAGTTTGTTAGCACAAAATTGTAATGGGTTTTTGTTAGGATATTTACAAGAATATCCCAAAAATTATCTCGAATGCAAAATGGTATGTTTTCAGACTCTTCACATAATTCGCATGCTATTTCCTATTGGTCATTATTTACAGTGTCCTAACTATGACTTTCATGTGTCGCTTCCCTATTGGTCAATTTTGAGTCGTCCTAATTATAACCTTTACGTGTCCTTCCTTTCCATTGGTTACTGTTAATAGTCATCGTAACTGTATAAATATGCCTTGTCTGTAAACCATTTTTGTTCTGCTGCTGACCCCATAAACAATTCTCATTTAACGGTTGTGTTCTGATTTATTGGAGTTGGGGAACAGTATTGGGGTCGAACTAGGATATCTGAATTTGGTCAATCGGTAGAATTTCGCGTAGTCCTATCGCAATACGCTATATTTCGCATTATAACAATTTGGCGACGGAGATTTTGCAAACAAGTTGCTGACTAGCTATGGATCCAGTTAAATTAGAAGAATTGTTCAAGCAACAGCTGAAGCTGATGGAGATGCTTACTCAGACGCAGATCTCTTCTCGAGTCTCATGTACACCAACAATCCCTCAATCAGTCGACGGTATTACTAGTGGTATTTCAGAGTTTCTTTATGATCCTGATGCCAATATTACATTTGATACCTGGTTCAGACGTTATGAAGATCTTTTTAAAGTCGACCTTGCTGACAGAGATGATTCGTGGAAGGTGCGTCTTCTCCTTCGAAAACTTGGTCCATCAGAGCTTGATAAGTATTGCAACTACATTCTACCGCAGAACCCACGAGACCGTTCCTTCGATGCCACTGTTCAAACTCTCAGTCAACTTTTTGGTGACCATCATTCACTTTTTAATACGCGTTATCGCTGTTTAAAACTGGTCATGAACGAGTCCGATGACTTCTTAATCCATGTTGGCATTGTCAACCGTGAGTGCGAACGGTTCAAGCTCAAATCCCTTACCGACGACCAATTCAAATCCCTCGTATTCATATGTAGTCTTCAGTCACCCAAATTCTCCGACATCAGAACTCGATTGCTGAACCGCCTTGAACAAGACCCTACGCTGACACTTAATGCAATCGCCGACGAGTATCAACGCATTGTCAACCTGCAGCGTGACACCACTTTGGTCCAATCTGGGGGCCAGGGTGGTTGCGAAGTTCACGCTGTCCAACATCAGAACAAATCTCCGAGATCAACAACCTGTGGTCCTACGAAAGCCAGTGCTCCTTCTTTCTCTAATCACTCCAGACCGGTTCACAAGAAGCCCCCCTCTCCATGTTGGCACTGTGGAGCCTGGCATTATGTGAAATTTTGTCCATTCAAACAGCAGGTGTGCGATCGCTGTCATAAAGTTGGTCACAAAAGCGGTTTTTGCCAATCTCATCGACCCAATAGTCGTCGAAATGCACAGACGCAACGTCGTCATACTAAAAAGCAGCTTCCCTCATCAGGAAGTTTAGCAGCAGTCTTCCACACCCATGCCGCCACGCGACGCAAATTTCTAACCCTCTCAATCAATGGTCAGCCAGTTCGATTGCAGTTGGACACTGCATCAGATATCACTATTCTGTCAAAAGAAACTTGGCGAACCTTGGGTCAACCTCCCATCAAACCATCTTCGCAGACAGCCGTTAGTGCATGTGGTGGTCATCTCCGCCTTCATGGTGAACTTAATTGCTGTATTTCGTTCAGAGGTACAACCTTCAAGGGTACGTGCTACATCACCAAATCCCCTCTCAATCTTCTGGGTTTAGATTGGTTCGAAGAACTTGGTCTTGCCAATCTACCTATCAGCACTATCTGTAATCAAGTAAAAACTCCTGCTACTACACAACAGCATGCTGCAGACCTCCAAAATCGATTCATCGAACTCCTCCAGCCTGGTTGGAGGCTACGAACAGTCCATAGTGCGATGGCACCCAGGCGAGTAACCCGGCAGAATCCTCGAATGCAGAACACTAGAATTCCCTACAAAGTTGGTGCGAAAGTGTATGTTCGGGACTATAGACATGGGTATGATAGATGGATAGAGGGTGAAGTCGCAAAGAGACAGGGGAAGGTCATGTATGAGGTCAGAGTAAACCAAGAAATCTGGACCAGGCATCATAATCAACTACGGCCAAGAGATGCCAAAGAAAAAGTTGGAATTATTAACCGAGTTCCCCTCGACTTACTGCTAGATACTTTTCAACTTCCGCCGATACCTACAACGGAGGCAACTCAGTCATCTAACCAAGCAGAACATTCTTCAGGTTCTTCGTCGTTACCTCGAAGGAGGTCAAAGCGCAAACGAAGAAAACCAAAGAACTGTCAGGTAAACCCACGATTGCGTCGCTATTAATTTTTTCCAAGGGGAGGTGTTAGGATATTTACAAGAATATCCCAAAAATTATCTCGAATGCAAAATGGTATGTTTTCAGACTCTTCACATAATTCGCATGCTATTTCCTATTGGTCATTATTTACAGTGTCCTAACTATGACTTTCATGTGTCGCTTCCCTATTGGTCAATTTTGAGTCGTCCTAATTATAACCTTTACGTGTCCTTCCTTTCCATTGGTTACTGTTAATAGTCATCGTAACTGTATAAATATGCCTTGTCTGTAAACCATTTTTGTTCTGCTGCTGACCCCATAAACAATTCTCATTTAACGGCTGTGTTCTGATTTATTGGAGTTGGGGAACAGTATTGGGGTCGAACTAGGATATCTGAATTTGGTCAATCGGTAGAATTTCGCGTAGTCCTATCACCCACGTTATATTTCGCATTATAACAGTTTTCAATAGATATGTGGTCTCTTCTAATGACATTTTATTTAAACCATTTATGTGAATATGAAATAAATATGAATGGTTTAGATAAAAAGTATCCTAGGAACCAGTCTTACATCAGCAAGTATTCGAAATCCTGTTTATTCAGCTGAAATATTTTTCTCTTCTGAACAGCGGCATACTTACTGATATATAATAGTGAACAAGAACACAAGTGGGGACAATAGAAAGTATTTTAGCACAAAAATTACAGAATATCTCACTGAAATCTGACAATCATACAGTAAACAATTAATTTAAAAACTATCAGTAAATTGTCTCAATCTTCACCGTTCTTCCTGCAAATATCATTCCATCGTCTCCGATTATTATTGTTCATGTATTTTCATAGCAATTGCGTTTCGTTGCCGTCCTTTCCTTGTCGATCTTCTACTGAAATACATTCAATGCCCGACCATCGTTATATACTACTTATGTGGATATAAGTAACCCATACCACAATATCACCTAATTGGTATTTGCGCATTGGTCATAATTGTCTTAAACTAATTCGACTCAGTAAATATGTATAGGGTTGTCTAATTGCCTTTGGACCACATTCCTGATATAAGGATTAGCACTAACTCCTAGGTACCTAAACTGAAGTTCAAACCTTCAGAACAATGGTCTTAGCAACTATGGCACTAAATTATCACCTGCTACGTAGAAAATATATTTCCGAACATACCGTTTCTGGATCCAGCGAAACTGTAACAGTGTGGTCCACAAGCAAAATACATGAAATGTGTATCTCAGGTAAGAATTTAACTTGGGAATTCTTAGCGGTTGAAGATCAACTAAAGTTAACGATAGCTTTTATTGTCGTAATAGATGTAATAAATTGCATATAATTACAAAGTAGTATGAAAAAGCTCCTACTTACATCAGCAAGACAGGGTAAAATTATTTTCAGTATTCTGATAAATTTTAAGCTGTGTCACCCAATCTGTAATCGCTTCAACTTCCTTCTTTTTGAACATTAGTCAAGAAGCTTAGGTTTCAAGACACTTTGTTATAATTGTTTTGCTAATAAACAACCCGGCTACTCCTATTGCTTAGTATTCTTATACGATGACACTCGACAAGACCCCAAAATCAGAACACGTTGAACAGGAACGAATTTGTACTCAAAATAACAATGGTAGGTGAACAGCCATTAATCGTTAGAAAAACGTTCATATATTCATAGTATATGCATAATAAGCTTCTAGATGTTTCTTCAATAATTTGCCAGAGTTGACTGGTTTAGAATTAGCCAATCAGCGTTCGCCGTCACGATCATGCACATAACATGCCTTCCCGCTAACACACTTATTCTCCAGGCAGTTATTTATTAAGTAGATTTAGAATTTGACTTAATCACCATTTCAGAGGGGGTTTTGTGGAGAATTTAGTATTTTCATAGTTGAAATCAGAGTCAATTGAGGCCAGACCACCATCGAAAACCTGGAAGCACTGGAAGGCCGTTTCTTCTTATTATGGGACTCCTCAGCAGTGAGCATCCACGATCCCACCTCACGAGCGAGATTCGAACCCAGGACCTACCAGTCTCGCTCCGGAGCACTTAACCGATAGACCACTGAGCCGGCATCCAACGGTGTTAATGTCTAACTTCAACCAATCCACGATTTTGAGTAAACGTTCACCAATTGTCTTAATCATCATTTCTTTCATCCTACTTCATTCAACTAATAAAGTTAATTTATTTGTTGAATATGAACCAATATATGTCTACTCAAATAGTATATATACTTATGATAAGAGTTGATAAGGCAACATATACTGCACTTTATTATTAATACTATTTAAAGTAACTAACATACAACCACTTTGATTCATTGATAAAACGGAAAAAAAAACATTAAAATGTTTCCAGTCCAATTATAACCACGTTAATAGTTGTTGTTATTATTGCAAATAGACTTTTCATATTTTCATATATATCTAAATATTCTCTTTTTTTTTTTCATGAACTATGACTCATTCAACTTGTTTAAAATAAAAATTAATTTTATTTTTTGACTATCATTATGACTATTTTGGTTCGTCAAAAAAAAAACATAATCGATAAAATATGAACAATTTTAATGAAATTTTGAAGTTAAGGTCAGTAAAACTTCCAGTTCTATGACGAGATCTATATAATAGTTGTAAGTTAACTAAAAAAATTATATTCGCATAACCATTACGATAATAAAAGTATTATTAAACCTGACATCAGTAATGGCGCCAATAACGTAAAAATACTTAATCTGTTGGAATAAATGTTTAAACATCGATTGCATCAGTCAGTATACAAGGGTCGCTAGATAACTAAAGGGAGGTGTAATCACAATTGATTGATCCCCACCCAGCGATCAATCAATTGTGATTACATCTCAGTCCTACAGGAGGTCTCTGACTATGAAGCTGAGTGACACGGGATCGAATCCGTCAGGGAGCACCAGTTCCCTCAAGATTACAGGTACACCTTGCTGACGAGTGCCAAGTAGCACGAAACCCGGGTCCAGGATTTCCTGTTGACCACCTCCAACCACCATCTAAAGGGAGGTATGCCTACCTAACAAGTATTGTTTGGTCTTACCTTCCAGTGCTTCCAAGTTTTTAATAGTTATCTATTTCAGATCGATCCGTAATTTTAATGAAATTCAACATTCGCACAACACTATACTGTGCTATTAACAGCCTACTCAACTTTAAAACCCTTAAGTTTCACAAAATAAGTGAACTTTCCATCCAAATCAATACATACATTCATGTTTGGTATTCTGCAGGTGAAGCGAATTTGAGTCTTTTAATGATTAACCGACAACCAAATGCTAAAATTATTAAACACTAATTTCACATCCATTTAGAGTGACTATTATCAATTTTAGTCAGAAATTTTCGAAAAACTACTCAGAACTTCTGAATAATTGGTGTTCAAACCCAAATCCCATCGTTGATCCAACATAAGTAGTCCTACTAAAAGTTTATCTCTCAACCAAACCTGTTGTGATCAATCCAAGTCTCAGAAGCTGTACGGTAAAAATTTAGATTATAAACTAAATGCCTAAACCAAAGTGATCTAAAGAATTTTTGTTTAATCGTTAAAACTCAAGATAATGTGGGTGAGGAAGGTATAGAACTATGTAGAAAACAAGTTGGATTGAAAAAAATAGCGTATATATATGATGTTCTCCAGTATACCAATATCAGTCTTTATATCATATCGATAATTACCGAACGATTATTGAAAAGCAGCGTATTGGTTAGTTGTTTTTTGCTACTACGTTATTTCAATCTCTTCCAATTTATTTTACTAATTATATCTCGTCGTGCTAATGTGTTATGGCATCTTGGGATAATGCTTATGTTCGTCAAGGCTCTATGTTGATAATGATTGACATTACATTTATTACTATATATTTATTATTTCACCAAATTGAGACCAATTTAAGTCATCTTCTTTTTCTGCTCATTAGGTCCTTTTTAATGGTATATCTTATGTTTTTTCTGATGGTTGTTTTACCAATCAATCAAACATTTGGAAAACAAAGGTAAACAGAATAACAAGTTCATTTCAAGTAAAAAGTAATTCAAAACAAAAATTTGAAAAAAATATTTAACTCCTCCTCGTCGTCCTCCTCCTCCTATCCCTCCTATTTTACCAATGACTAAAATCTGTTCATCTAACAAATACAAACTTCAAATAAAGCAAGCTTTAGATGGAAATTTCATTGTACTTTATCAACCTGCTCCAAATTCATTTATTATCATACAAAAAAATGAAGGAATTACTCATAATAAAATTGATCATAATATTCATCAAGAAAGTGAACATCATGATAACTTAAATTCTTCTAGTATAAATACAAATGATTGTCAGTCAAAATATCATTCACGTCGTCAACGACGACAACGATTTCGTGTAGTTATTGGACCACAATTATGTAATTGTCAAAATGAAATTATGCGTGAGACAGGAATGATTATTAAATTAACTGAACCATGTGTTCATCTGTTGTTTGTTATGTTGCATGTTCTTAAAATACCGAGTGATGATCCACATTTATCAGCAATACCTTTACCTAGTTCAAAGGTAAGCCATGTTATTAAACAGATTATAAGAAAAAAAAATAAATATTTCACTATTAAAGTTTAATTTCCCTATTTGTAGTCAAATATCATTTAAATATGTGAGTAATATCAAAACATTTCTAAGTTTCGAATCCATATCGTTTAGGGTTACACTCGTCAATAGTATAAACGGTTTATTTGAGTCACAGAATCGTTTCTACAAGTATATATTATGTCAATCAATTGGTCGGTGCTTTCAATTTAAAACAGTGACATCCTAATGAGTAATTTAAGTAATGGAATATTTAAGGAAATTAAGAGATGAGAAACTATTGAATTCAGATAAAGAGTCGATGCATTTGTGTCATTGGTCACGATTTTGAGTTAGTTTATGGACTTCTGTTATTTTATAATTTTAAATCCTCACTTGAAATCTAATAAACAAACCTATATAGAAAAACTTCGCTTGTCAATAAAACGTAGATTTATTGGGTTACGTACGGCAATTCGGCTCTCAGTTTTACAGGATGATAACAAACCGGGAAATCATAAATCTATATTGTGTTTTATTTAAGTCTCGTCAAACACAACTTAGTGAGTTTTAGTGTTGCGAATAAAGGTTTAGCTGAAGACTTGTGGCCGAATGTGATTAGTTCAATCCAAGAAATCAACAACTGGAAATCTTAAGTTCTAATCCATCTCAATATTGAACGATGTTAAGTTGCGTTAATTTATTAGTGGTCTTAGTTTAATAATAAAAATATTATAATATGGATACTATTTAACATTTTCGTCCTAGTAATGTAAAAACGACATTGGTGAGTATGTTACTCGATAATGTTTGGTGATTGAAGTCACTTACAAGGAAATTTTAGATTTACATTTCATGAGTCAGTGACGTGTGTCCGTAATCCTCATGGAAATAATGATCCCCTAAAGATTGACGATTTCCAAACTAGGATGATACACTGTTCTAATGCCTTCCGATTTATAGTGACGTTTCAAATTGTTACTACATGATTACAAAACATTTCTTAAAATATTTTGAACTTATCTACGAGTATAAATTTCTTTCTAGGCTGAATTTTGGATTGAAAAGTATCAAAATCATCGTCATTCATTGGTCCAGTCCTACAATAAAAATAGAAGAAACTCAAATACATTGAAAAATGAAGGAAATCAATCGGAAACACTTAAGTTTTCAGAAAAACTAATCAACTCTGAAATGTCAAACACTCGTCTAATCATCCCTCAACCTATTCGTCATGAAAAGACAAGTAATTTTCTTCATTTACGTGCTCTTATGAATCCAAGTGCTTATGATTCTAGTGAATTGTCATCGATCACACAAGACATTGTCCCTGTATCTAGAAGAGAGACTGAAAGTGCAGGAACATGTGACCCAAGTACTTCATGTACAACAGCAACCTCGAGGACAAGTTCCATCGATAGTATAGAAAGTTGTAAACTAGACTCATCCTGTCGATCAAATGACCAACATTGCCGTCCCCGCCAACCAACTACATTTTCATGCTCCTCTAACTCGGAAACTGCTTTGTCCTGTCGACGGCCTCAAACTGCGCCTCAGCCCGAACTTCCACCTAGACTAGGTCGAACAAGAGCCAAGTTTGTCAGGTATTTATCATTAATATTACGATTGTCATAACATGTCCACATGTATACATATTTATATTACTATCTGATAATTCTAGAGACTTAGCTAAATCATGCCAGAAAGACGCTTATTGAGAAACTAGTCGAAGCCTTAAAGCAATAGAATATATTTGTATATCATATGACCTTGTATTCCACAAACAACACCATTTACCATAAATACCAAAATCCAGTTTGATTGTTCCATCCACTACTTACTAGTAAATCGCTTTGAAGAGAAAATCAATAAATCTATGGTAAAAACCGACGACCAATGAGAACAGTCAAGTTGAAGTTAAATATTTTCGGTTTAAACTAGCAATGAGAATTATTGTGAATTTATCTCAGTCAGGAGGTCCAAGATAGAATGGAATGATCCTAAGTTATCAGAGATGTTTAAGATGAAATGGAAATTTTACCTTCAACTGTTTTTAATATTTTATCAATCTTTTTTACGACTATAAAAGAAAGGTGACCATCTAGTTATTTGTATTGTGGTTACTTTTTTCCAGCATAATAATAGAATACACGTTTTTTGAATCAGAAATAATTTACCAAAATATCTTGACACCGATTCATATTACTACTAGAAATGGGTTTTTTCCGTGTTAGCATATAAATCAAGACTAATTGGATTTCAATACTGGACGTCAATAAGATGTTATGTGCATAACGGTTGTTAATACCAGTTGTAAAACAGTTAAAATCAGAAAATAGGTGTATAATAATTAAGTTGATCTTTCGTCTAACGCTTAGTGGGAAGCAAATCTGATTGATCAATTTGTCATTTGGACATCTCATGGACTGTTTACTTCACCTTAAAATTTTATTGTATACATTAGAGTAGACTTTGATGCTATTCAGTCTTAATTATGAGTGATGTGAATCATTACCAATGCTTGTTATTGCCATCAAATTGTTTGGCTATATTTTTCATATAAATTACCTCTCTCTACATAAGACTACTGGACATTTAGGTACATACATAGGGTTGAGTTTTAAATTTGATAATAAATGTAACATAGTTGAAAGCATGAGTCAATTGATGCTAGACCACCATAGAAAACCTGGAAGCACTGGATGGCCGTTTCGTCCTATTGTGGGACTCCTCAGCAGTGCGCAACTATGAAAATACTAAATCTCCACAAAACCCCTCCTGATAATGATAAATTTAACCTAACATTTTTAGTTGTATAACCGTGACCTGATTGTACAATTTTTCGTGATTGTTTTAAAGGTCACGCCTGTATCATATATAAAACCCATAATTTTCCTGTCTGTAAACAAGTTTACGTAAGAAATTTGTCCTATCTAAAACAAATGTATTTTTTTACCGCATTCTGGTACCTGTCTAGACATTTAAGGCCATTTGTAAAGAATAAATATCGGATACATAAATCAAATATGATGGTAATAAAAGCTAAACTCAACTAGCTTCACTTACATTATTTATAGGTTGAATGCCATTTATGTATAGTGGTAACTTCTTGGAGTAATTATGATTATTACACTTAATAAATCATACACCCTATTAGTGATCTGAAGTAATCGGTATCCAGGATACGGTTCAATAATGAGTATGAATTTCAGTATATCAATTTCAACTCGTTTACTCTCTATTTTCTGTAAAATATTTTATTCGTCAATAGCTTTGAAAAGAATACGTGAACTTATAGTTACGTTTTTACTCAACGAAAGTCTAAGTGATACATTGTCAAGCTATTCGGAACCAATCCAAGCTAATATGTACTGAAGCCCGAATAAATTTACTTTGCATATGAAATTAATTAACAAAACTTTTTAAATATAATCTTTGGATTGATAACCTAGTTTAGGGAAAGTTTATTCGGTTAGAAAAGCAGATAAATTCGTTTCATTGAAAACATTATGCTTCGTGTTATGACTTTATAAAAGGCCGTATGCCAATTCGTTACGATTTTATGTCCGGTTTTTATCACGTGAATTATGCACCAATCGAAATACGAATTTTTTAATTTCAATACTGTGCTAATCAATGACGTTTGACCGGTATGAGTAGTCTAACGTCCTTATTGGTCCCTTGTCCGCCTAGCCCTTCCAATTGAGTCCAGGACACCAATTTCAGCTTCTGCCATGAGAATAATTTATTTCAAACATACTCGGTTTATATACCAGACAGACAGACCACATCACACAATAAAATAGAAAATAATATTTGTACAAGATCAAGCCAATTATGGCTGTGAACGTGGGAGACAATAATCAATAAACTGAGTATAGTTTAAAAACAGTAAACCGTATAATAATAATCAATAGGTCAAAATGAAGCTTGTAATAAGATGATTATATATAGAATAATAGTCCATTAAAAGGTCCCGGAAGTAGTTACCTGTACTTTCATTATCACTAGGATATAACACTCCGCTTAAACATAAACCTAAGTTTTCTTCATTATGAAGTGACACCAGTTGATAAACAATCGAGAATTACCATACACTAGTTTTTTTCTGGTTTAAAAATCATGAATACATCACGTGAATGCAAACATAGTGGCTAGCAGTGGAATCCAGTTTGACGCTTGTTTCGTCATATTTGGGACTGGTCAGCTGGATGTACCTGCATCTCAGAGTTGATGTTCACTCTGGGACTCGAACCCAGTACCTTTCGCTTCAAACGCCACCGCGTTCTCCACTCGGCCACTGAGTCCTGATAGCCACTTGCTTATGTAATCCGCACAGGATGCACATATGCTAATAAGAGACTGGTCAATTACAGTCCTAAATATCAATGAGAAGATTCAAACAAACATTACTAAGTAAATTAAAAAAACATCATATGAATGTTTATCATCATTACAACTATGAAACAATGACCCTATATACATCTTTTCCCATATACTAATTTAATATAAAATAAGACATTCTTAATTGTATTTATGTTTGTGCATAGATTCTTCATGATTTTTTTTTGATGAATAAATTCATTTTCAAAAAAAACTAGAAACTTAATATTCTTCCTCCTCCTATCCCTCCCCATAAAATTTCATTTATTATCTTTTTCATAATTACTCTTTATCATTATTATCCGGAATAAAAATATAAAAAAAGTCCAATGATTCATTTCATTATTTCTTTTTAAATAATAAATAAATAAAAGAAACTTATTTGAATGGAGATTATGCTTAAAGTTTCTATGGAAAATGTATTTCATCTAAAAAATTATTCATAAACTTTCTTGCCAATGTGTGAATGAACACTCAAAACTTCAATAAATAAAAAAGAAAAAAGAAAAGAAGAAAAAAAGATAAAAGGAAATAATTAGAAATTTTATTCAATTTCTTTTTTATGATTAAAACACATAAAAAAATAATAATGAATTATTATATTCCAATATATCAGTCAGTCAGTCAGTCACGACGTAGAACTTCGTACGTACGTACATCAGTTCGAGTTGCCATATTCCAATATAAATTCGAAAAAACAAACAAACAAAAACAACAGCTTCATCAATATGAATTATCAAGTTATTATGTTTAATTAGTATTAGCAGTTAGTTACTTTAAAAAAATAATGAATAAACGAATAAATAAACATAAATGTTTACATGACTCATTTTGTGTTGTTCGTCATATAAAGAATATGTGAGAGTGTAAAAAGTGATTTATTTTTATAGTTGAAATCATGAGTCAATTGAAGCTAGACTACCAAGGAAAACCTGGAAGTACTGGACGACTGTTTCGTCCTATTGTGGGACTCCTCAGCAGTGCACATTCACGATCTCACCTCGTGATTTTCGAATCCAGGACCTACCAGTCTCGTGTGTTAGAGCACTTAACCGATAGACCACTGAGCCGGCATCCGATGATGTTAATGTCCAACTTCAACCAATCTACAAAGTTGAGCAACCATCCACCAATGTATTCAGTGAGTTGATATCTGCCAACAGACCTGGTTGAACTCTACTGGTTAGTGCTTCTCACTAGAACTCCAGGAATTATTTTTGATGATAATAAAAGTTAATTGATACTTTTCTTTTCTATTATCAATTTGATATGTTATAATTTACATAGTGAACTTTCATTTTATTATAAATTATAATATTAATTTGAAGAAATTTTAGATCTATAAGATAACGGATAATTATTTTGTTTAACCTTATAAATCTATATTAGTAGAGCTTACTGAATATGTTCAAATCCTACAGAATTCAAATAATCATTTAATTACTAAGTTAGAGAATCAATCAGTAATTCTGATCAAATTTGAAAAAATGTCTTCAGCCCAATGACAAGATTAAAGTAGCTATCCAATATTTCTGCGATTTTAATGACTCTTTTTTCAATTCGTAATATAAAATATCTTGAAATTGAACAAACATTTACTAACATCCTTTTGAATATCCATTATAAATGTGTTGATTGATGTGGTATACTCCTGGTTTACAAGTTCATTTTTTCATTCCATAAAAGTAACGCATGTAATAAATGAAAATTCCAAGCTTTGTCGAAATATTTCCCTGGAGGTTTCAGGTTTCTGCCAGCTTTTTTTATTTTTTTTAAATTACAGATTTTAAATAAACTATGTTAAATACTTAAAGAAGTGGATGGTTGCAAAGATATAGTTTGTTTTAGATTTGTAATACTTGTTAATGAGGCATATTTCCTACATTGATAACTAATATTTTGTTTTTTCGAATATCAGTAGAGTAGAACAGTTGACTAAATACATACTAAAAATTGAAATCGCTATTTATCTACATATATTCAACTCTAGATAATAAAAATGTGAATTTCCAGTCAATTAACAAATAATCAGTCGGGAGTTAAGTGAGGTTCACAAAATAACCCGTCATATCTCAGCTTCAGACATTGTATATCTTCCTTAAGAAAATAGTATAGATTATCTAACGGGTAGAGGTTGGACAGTGTATCATTTATAAAAATCATATAATTTTCTTCCTGCCTTTCTTCATATCTCTTGTTTTCTGTATTCCTATCTTAAATTCCTGTTTATCATGTAAAATATTTTGCAACATTCAATTGCCACTTACAATATGCAACACGTATTTATTTGAAATTAACAGCAATAAACTTATAAACAGAGATGGATGGTGGCTAACAATAGAATTCAAGACGTGCATCTCATCTTCATTGGGACTCGTCAGTTGGATGTACATGCATCTCCAGAACTGATATTCACTCAGGGACAGGTACACCCAACTAATGACTCCCAAATAGGACGAAACGCGCGTCTTAGATTCTAATGCTAGCCACCATATATATCTGTCTATAATACTTGTGATTTAAGACAATATCGAGGCAATCCACACAAGATGCATATATGCCAATATGAGACTGATCAATTGCAGTCCTAAACATCAATGAAAGATTCAGACAACCAATACAAAAAATAAACAAACTTGTTCGTTATATCATCAATCATAGATTCTTTTCAGACCTGTATTTGAACTTTCTAATTGCTCTGGCTATTAAGTTAATCATATACAAATGAAATTTAAAGTTTTAATGGACATACAAAGTTTCCTTATAGTATATTACGATTCCACCAAACCATTGAGACTTTAGTTTTACCTACTGTATCAGAAAACCATTTTAAAAAATTTTGTCGAAAACTTAAATACATTAACTTAAAGCCAAATCAGACTGCAAAAGAACAATCATATATACATGTTCTGACAAGTTTTACATTACATTTATATGTGAGAGAAACTGATGAGCAAACAAATAAATTTTATAGTTGAAAGCGTGAGTGAATTGAGGCTAGACCACCAAGGAAAACCTGGAAGTACTGGACGGCTGTTTCGTCCTATTGTGGGACTCCTCAGCAGTGCGCATCCACGACCTCGCCTCGTGAGATTCGAACCCAGGACCTACCAGCCTTTCGACAGAGCACTTAACCGATAGACCACTGAGCCGGCATTCACGGTGTTAATGTCTAACTTCAACCAATCCACAAAGTTGAGCAACCGTTCACCGTTTGTCTTCAGTGAGTTAATATCTCCACAAAAACTCCTGATAAAAATAAATTTTAACCCAGTATCATTTAACTAGTAAAGAGTTGTCTGTATAGCTTTTATACAACTACTTAATAATCTTTGATTGCACGAAAAGTGACTAATCATTTCCCAAATATTTACTTAATCTGTCATTTTTTTCTATCGTATTTTAATTTATCATCAAATTCTTGTGTGTTTTTTCGAAAAACATATCGTAATTTGTTTACAGTTTTCATATATTAGTTAGAAGGTCAAAAAAACAGAAGGTATAGACAACTTTCCCATAGAACTGAAATGAACAGCTACTAAGACCACATATCCTGTTGATAAGGGATAAATGAATAAATATAGATACATATCACTTCATTTATGAACTACTTTTCCTCATCTCGTTAATTTTGCTCATATTGTGTAAATTCTTATGATCTATGTTAGCTAAAAGATTATTTTCAACGTTGTTCAAATAGAGATGTTAATTTCCACAGGAAAGAGGAAAATATTACTTACTACTACTTACAGCTGTTACCCCACGTGGAGGAGCATAGGCCGCACACCAACATTCTCCATCCAACCCTGTCCTGGGCAATCCTTTCCAGTTATTTCCAGTTGTTACTCATCCTTTTCATATCTGCTTCTATTTCCCGGTGTAGTGTGTTCTTTGGCCTTCCTTTTTTCCGCTTCCCTTCAGGATTCCAAGTTAGGGCTTGTCTCGTGTTGCAGTTTGGTGATTTCTTTAATGTATATCCGATCCACTTCCAACGTCTCTTCCTAATTTCCTCTTCATCCGCATGTTGGTTTTTTCTCTCCCACAGTAGTAGGCTGTTGCTGATGGTATCCGGTCAGTGAATGTTGAGTATTTTGCGTAGACACCTATTTATAAATACGTGTACTTTCTTGACGATGGTTGTAGTAGTTCTCCAAGTTTCAGCTCCATACAGTAGGGCTGTCTTGACGTTCGTATTGAAGATTCTCACTTTGAAATTAGTTGAGAGTTGTTTTGAGTTCCATATGTCCTTCAATTGTAGAAATGCGGTCCTTGCTTTGCCGGTCCTCGCATCTGCGTCTGCATCGGATCCTCCATGTTCACCAATGATGCTTCCCAGGTACGTGGATGATTCCACATCATTCAGAGTTTCTCCATCAAGTGTGACTGGTTTGGTGTTCTCCGTGTTGTATTTGAGGATCTTCCTTTTTCCTTTGTGTATGTTGAGGCCTATTGATGCAGAGGCTACTGCTACATTAGTTGTCTTCGTTTGTATTTGTTCGTGTGTATGGGAAAGAAGGGCCAGGTCATCTGCGAAAAATAATTCAAAAGAGGAAAATACTATTATAAATTATCAGTTGCTGGGATTAAGCTAATGAAATTAATAGTTAGCGCATTCTCCTGATGAAAGTTTATTCTTAGGTGGAATCGTTCTACAAAAATGTTTCAATACTATGTTAACCGTAACTTTTACTACATCACTACAAGCTGAAGGAAATTTGAACTCAGTGAACTGAACACATTTTTGGGGGTATATAACACTAAGCTTTCTAAAAATTTCGAATTCTCTTAAAATGCTTTAAATTGTTATAATTGTTTTGCTAATAAACGACCCGGCTACTCCTATTGCTTAGTATTCTTATACGATGACTCTCGACAAGACCCCAAAATCAGAACACGTTGAACAGGAACGAATTTGCATTCAAAATAACAATGGTAGGTGAGCAGCCATTAATCGTTAGAAAAACGTTCATATATTCATAGTATATGCATAATAAGCTCCTAGATGTTTCTCCAATAATTTGCCAGAGTTGATTGGTTTAGAATTAGCCAATCAGCGTGCGCCATCACGATCATGCACATAACGTGTCTTAATCCGGTTTATTTCCCGCTAACAAAAATACAAATTGGTTCTATTACTGCTTTAATCCGATAAAATCACACTCCTAAAAATTTGCTTTTTGTCTGATTAAAACCTCACTTCATGAAATGACTAATACTTATTTTGCACAGTTTTCAATTAACTGATATTAAGGATTATGTTATGTTTATATCCATAATTATAGGGTTTGGCGACATCCATGTTAACAGAAGTTATGCATTGATAGTTAGGGAACAGGTGTGACAAATACATCCTAAATATCATAAAAACATGTTATTTTAAGATGATTAAAGTTAGTAACAAATTAATAACCTCCAATTACGTTGCCTAGTATTAAGAAATCCGCCTAACTCAAAGGATTTAAAATGATGTCCTACTATTTGCCAACAGGTGAGGAGGGGGAGAGGTTTCAATCCTAAAATTTTCTAACCCTTGTATTGAAATAGAAAGGCGCTTATTGATCTGTTTGGTGCTTATTTCTCAAATTCAAACTATCGTGACAGTTGGACCAATAAAATGAATCTTCTTCCAGCGAATCAAATCTTAGAAAATCAACTAAGCTCATGGGAATCCCATTGAGTTGATGCCCTATGGTAGTACAGATTGAGTGGTTGTGGTAATCAAGATGGTTGTAAGTCATTACTTTTTTGTAATAGATATGTTTAATAAATAAGTATGATAAAAATAACTAAATACTTGTGAAGTATTCAGTTGAATGTAAGGTGTTATTTGAGATACATGATCTAGTTACAATACTTCGACATAATCAATTGACGTTATGTCAGTGTCTTACAAGACTTTCCCGATGATGTCAGTAGTTATAGATGACCTCTCAATCTGCCCATCCCTTTCATATAAAAATCAACCTTACTATGACTAACACATATCATGAAATGACATACAGTTCTGTTCAAGTAAGTGGTTAGTTGGTGAACAAACTGTTCTTTAGGAAATATCACAAATATTAAAATACTAATATTTGAACGAAGAGCATCTTCTCGATAAATTCTCTTCAGGTTCTACAATTATATATTGCTTACTTACTTACTTTCGCCTGTTACTCCCAATGGAGCATAGGCCGCCGACCAGCATTCTCCAACCCACTCTGTCCTGGGCCTTCTTTTCTAGTTCTTTCCAGTTCTTGTTCATTCTTCTCATGTCTGTCTCTATTTCTCGGCGTAATGTGTTCTTTGGTCTTCCTCTTCTCCTTTGACCTTCAGGATTCCATGTGAGGGCTTGTCTTGTGACGCAATCGGGTGATTTCCTCAAAGTGTGCCCTATCCACTTCCAGCGCCTCCTCCTGATTTCTTCCTCCGCTGGAATCTGGTTTGTTGTCTCCCACAGTAACTTGTTGCTGATAGTGTCTGGCCATCGGATCCGAAGTATCTTGCGTAGACAACTGTTAATAAACACTTGTATCTTCTGGATAATGGCTTTCGTAGTTCTCCACGTCTCCGCCCCATACAATAGAACTGTCTTGACATTTGTATTGAAAATTCTAACCTTGGTGTTGGTTGACAATTGTTTTGAGCTCCAGATGTTTTTCAGTTGTAAGTATGCTGCTCTTGCTTTGCCGATCCTCGCCCTCACATCTGCATCTGATCCACCGTGTTCATCAATGATGCTGCCCAGATATGTAAAGGTTTCCACATCTTCCAAAGCTTCTCCGTCAAGTGTAATTTGATTGGTGCATATTGTGTTGCATCGGAGAGTTTTGCTTTTCCCTTTGTTTATATTGAGACCTACTGCTGCTGAGGCTGCTGCTACACTGGTCGTTTTCTCCTGCATTTGTTGTTGCGTTTGTGATAGAAGAGCCAGATCATCCGCGAAGTCTAGATCGTCAAGTTGCATCCTGCCTGTCCATTGTATCCCGTGCTTTCCTCCAGTCGTTGACGTCTTCATGATCCAGTCTATTACCAGGAGAAAGAGAAACGGTGAGAGTAGGCAACCTTGCCTTACACCAGTCTTTACTTCAAACGAGTCGGTGAGTTGTCCTCCGTGGACGATTTGGCAGTTTAGTCCATCATAGGAGTTCCGTATGATATTGACTATTTTCTCAGGCACGCCGTAGTGTCGAAGAAGCCTCCATAGTGTTGTCCTGTCCACGCTATCAAATGCCTTCTCGTAGTCGATGAAGTTGATGTAGAGTGATGAATTCCATTCGATTGATTGTTCCACAATGATACGTAGAGTTGCGATTTGATCTGTGCACGATCTATCCTTACGAAATCCAGCTTGTTGATCTCGAAGTTGGGCGTCTACGGAATCCTTCATCCTGTTTAACAATACTCTGTTGAAGACTTTCCCTGGTATTGAGAGGAGAGTGATGCCCCTGTAGTTGTCGCACTTGCTAAGATCACCTTTCTTTGGTACTTTGATCAGAAGTCCTTTTTTCCAGTCTGTTGGTACTTGTTCTTCGTTCCAAATCTTACTGAAGAGGATGTGTAGTATCTTGGCAGTTGCTGCTACACTTGCTTTCAGTGCCTCTGCCGGGATGTTGTCTGGTCCCGCTGCTTTGCCGATCTTGATTTGTCTAATGGCCATGCTGATCTCTTCAATTGTTGGTGGGCCAACATCGATTGGGAGGTCTGTGGGTGCTGCTTCGATGTTGGGTGGGTTCAGTGGAGCTGGTCGATTTAAGAGTTCTTTGAAGTGTTCTACCCACCTGTTTCGTTGTTCTTCAATGTCGGTGATTACTTTGCCTTCCTTGCTTTTCACTGGTCTTTCTGGTTTACGGTAATCTCCAGCAAGTTTCTTGGTTGTATCATACAGTTGTCTCATGTTTCCCTCTCTTGCAGCCTTTTCCGCTGTCATCGCTAAATCTTCCACATATTTACGTTTGTCGGTTCTGATGCTCCTCTTCACTTGCTTGTTTGCCTCTGTGTATTCGGCTTGTGCCTTGGCTTTTTCCGCTCTTGTTCGGCTGATATTGATTGCTGCCTTCTTGTTCCTTCTTTCTTCAATTTTATCCAGTGTACCAACAGTGATCCATTCCCTGTGATGGTGCTTCTTTTGGCCCAGAACCTCCTGACATGTTGAAATGATTGCCTCTTTGATACCTTTCCAGTTGCTCTCCATGGTAGTTCCCTCTCCATTGAGTAGATCATGAAAGGCCTGGAACCTGTTGCTGAGGGCTATGTTGAATTTGTTGAGTTTGTCAGCATCTCGAAGAAAGGCCGTATTAAACTTTTGTGATGTTGTCCGCGCCGTTGTCCAGTGCTTCTTGAGTTTTAGTTTCATCTTGGCGACCAGCAAATGATGATCGGATGCTATATCAGCTCCTCTTCTGGTTCTCACATCCTCCATCGTCCTCCTGAACTTTTTGTTGATGCAGATATGGTCGATTTGATTCTGTGTAGTGTGATCCGGTGAAATCCAAGTGGCTTTGTGTATGTTTTTGTGTGGAAATGTGGTGCCACCTATGACCAGTTTATTGAAGGCACATAGGTTTGCAAATCTCTCACCATTTTCGTTCCTTTCTCCCAGTCCATGTTGTCCCATGACGTCTTCATATCCAGTGTTGTCCTTTCCAACCTTGGCATTGAGATCTCCCATCAGAATGGTCAGGTCTTTGGTTGGGCACTTCTCGAAGATCGACTGCAGCCTATCGTAGAATTGGTCTTTAGCGTCTTCATCGTAGTCGTTGGTCGGCGCATAGCATTGGATGACGTTCATTGTAATGCCCTCTCTCTTTGTTTTGAAGGAGGCTTTGATGATCCTTGGTCCATGAGATTCCCATCCTATAAGTGCATTTTGTGCTTTTCTGGACAGCATCAATGCAACTCCTTGTGTATGTGGGGCATTTTCTTCTTCATGACCGGAGTATAACAGAAGTTCTCCTGAAGACAGTCGTTGTTGTCCAACCTGCGTCCAATGCGTTTCACTGATTCCAAGCACCTCCAGGTTGTATTTTCTCATTTCTGCAGCAATTTGGAAGACTCTTCCGGTCTCCCACATTGTCCGGACATTCCATGTACCTATAAGAATTGTTGCTCTGGTTGTAAGAAGGTGCATCGGCCTCATGACTTCCGAATGAACTCGGCTTTCATCATGAGACGTCATAATTATTCCTTCTACTCCCAGGGCAGAGTTTAAATGGTTTGAATGATTTTTTCTGGTTAGCGTTTTTTTAGCGAGTTGATTTTCTACGGGATGGGGTCGCTAACCCCATGCCCAACCCTCCTCCTTTACCCGGGCTTGGGACCGGCAGCAACCCCCAGAGGAGCTACAGGCGGAGTTACAATTATATATCCAAATTAATAATCCGAAAAATGGCCAGGTTAAGGGCAAAGTGCATAGTTTAAAGTTAAAGTATCTGGATTTAGGATCTTAAATTTCCACTTAACATATAAGCTGATTCAAATTGGCATTCCATATGAGTCATATCAACATTAACAATTTCATTCTGTTTTAATGGGAATTTTTCAGCGATTATTCTGTTTTGTTTCACATGCTTTGAAAGATGCTCTTTACCCTTAACCTTGCCATTTTTCGGATTATTAATTTGTATATATAATTGTAGAACCTGAAGAGAATTTATCGAAAAGAATATTTTTTGCTCAAATATTAATCTTTTAATATGATAGGGATCTCACAAATATCTCTTAAAATCTTATCAGTCTCACTGTTCAAAATAAGTACAACATGACACAACTCCTTGATAAGAACTGTCAAATGGTACTCAAATAAAAAGTTAGTGGATTACCAACCCAGAAGTAAGCTTCTTATTGGGATCTACATTTCTGATTGGTAAGGGAGGGGAGATTAATTAGACAGTTCCACACCCTTGAAAGTTTATTCCCGCAGACTGTTCGAGAGATTATAACAAGGGCTAATGAATAGCAGAAGCAAACGAGACTAAGCAAAATATAAGAGCCAGAACACATATCTCTAAATGGCCATGACTAAGCCTCATAACGTTTAGGTCATTCGTAAGTAAAGGGAAGTAACCAATCTTATGACAGACCAAAATACAATGTAAAGTATAGAGGTTTAAAGCAATATCAATGACTCTTGGCTAAAGAGGTCCATATTAATTGCAAATGTGAACTGGCGTGCTCACAAATGAGGCAGAGGGTAGGGCTTGTAAAATACAGCTATGTTCACATTTTCAGTATGCTAAAGAAAGGACAAATAGCATATCCGACATTATATTTTAGGCCGATTCTTTTTCGTAACCATAACTTTGGTTTGGAACTGAGTATTATTAATCTTATTCATTTATCAAGTGAAAGTTGACTTGACTTGCATGTTCATTGCATTAATAGCTGGAGCGTATCATCGGTATATTTTGAATTAAGCAGTCGCAGCCTTAGCTAAAAATAACCACAAATGTATTGTTATTTAGTTCCTGATTGATTGTTTAACTTCGTGTTTTTCTCTTATGACATTTATCAAGGCATTCTGCTTCATCTACAACATTTCGTCCAGTAAGAGATTGTAGTCCTTTAATTATTCGTGAAGGATGCTTAACACCAATTGAATCGGAAGAGAATAGTACCAATAATAGTCTGAAATATCGGACTCCAATGACATCAATGAATAAAAATACTACTACAATTTATACAGATAATTATGATAAATTACAGGAACCGCTAATTACTACAATACCTGCGATTACAAATAAACTCAGTCACTCAACAACTGCCTCGGATTTACTTCATGGTCCTACGCCCAGATCAAATTTCACTCATGCAAGACGTTCATCATTCAAACCAACTACCCCAATGAAACAAAAATTTTCATTTCATAATACTCCAATTAACCTACCATTGATCACTAATAATCAAACATCCACGACTGTAAATCACGTTAATACTTTTAATAGCACACCAGCTAGTAAACAACATATCTGTCCTCCTTCTTTACAACAACAAACATCAGTTCATGTAACTGGAACTGCAATTACATCCACAAATAATACTACTGTGTTGGATGAATCTGCTAAAATATGTAACTTATGTTTACGTAATTGTCATGTCGAGACTACTATTAACAGTAGTAATCATAATGGAAATAATCTCATTGTGGATAGTGGTGGCAATATCAATCTAATTGATCCAATATTAGTTTGTCAATCTGTGCTTCCAGATTACGATGATGACAGTAATGATAGTGGTATTAATAACGAAAAGAAAGCTACATTTATTTGTGGGGCTATATTTCATACAAGCTGTTGCAAAATCTGTAAGTTTCTAGTGTTCATAATTGATTTTCTTGGTAAATTACCCACCAAGTTCTCACCTTTTGAGTTTTATTTTCTAATATATACATATTATTTCTTATTTAAAAGTTTTTAAGTGTAAATAGAACTAGCTATATGAATTATTCTTTTCTCAACTGTTTAACTGTTATATCTTGTGGCCGAGTGGATGCCCAGTTAATGTATGACTTGATAAGACCGTCAATCAGAGAGCAGCGAATTATCGATTGGAACAGTGACACACGAAAACCGTATGAGCAGTCTAGAGTGCTTATCGGCCTTGTTTTCTGCCTAGCCCAGCCAGTCAAGTCCAGAGCACCGATAACAGCCTCTGCAATATGAATCATTATTCTCAAACATACTGAGTTTATATAACAAACAGGCTGACCACATCGTACCAATAAAATAGAAAATAACATTTGTAGAAGAGTTAGCCAAATGTGGCTGTGAATAGGAGGAAAAGTAATCAATAGACTGGGTATAACTCAGGAATGGTAAATCGTACAGTAATAGTCTATCGGTCAAAATAAAGCTCACAATGAAAAGAACATGAATATGAATAGTTTAATTATTTATTAAATATACGATAAAAATTATATTGGTCCATAAATGGATCCCAAAGTTACCATTCACTATTGTTATCGGGATATAACAAGATTGTTACACCTAAATCAATCATTTTGTATAGAGATAACCGGTTTTATATTCCTAAGCAACTGTTCATGGTTTTCTTTATTTTCTTTTACTTATAGGTTAAATGAACCAGATATATTTGAAACAGAAGAATTCATTGATTGGATATCCCTTGGCTTGAAGTTAACACGCCTAAAAAATTCTGCTAATCATCTAAGTATATGGATAAATGATTATCTTTTAATATATAAAAATAGTTCAACTACTCAATCATTAGAATATATGTCACAATTCATTTGTGGTTCACCAGCTAATGAAAATGATTTAGGTCGATTTTTCATTGCATTAAAGGAAAATAATATGGAACAGGATACTTCCAAATCATCTAGTAATAATAATAATAATAATATACCTATAGTTGATCATTTAAGATCTCAATTTAATAATCTTTTTGATCTATCAAATGCTGACAAACTATTCACTGAAAAATCATTACCACATCTTAATTTATGTCCAATTATTAAACATTTATTAAATTCAAAACCATTTCTTATAACAATGGGTCGTTTACGTTATTTTCTATTTGGTACTATAGCATATTATCCATCTAATCAATTTACTGATGAAATTATTTATAATATGGGTAAATATACACGTTTATTAAATAATTTTCGTCAATTAATTAATCATTATTCTAATGAATTACGTCCATGGTTACTAAATCTATTATTACGTAATCATAATAATAATAATATTAATAATCAAACAAATTTAATAAAATTCAAAAATCAATTAAAACAATGTAAAGAAAATAAATTTGGAATTATTCCAAATGAAATA
>NW_017386017.1:225231-324920 GCF_000237925.1 Schistosoma mansoni | reverse complement strand
TCTTGTGGCCGAGTGGATGCCCAGTTAATGTATGACTTGATAAGACCGTCAATCAGAGAGCAGCGAATTATCGATTGGAACAGTGACACACGAAAACCGTACGAGTAGTCTAGAGCGCTTATCGATCCTGCTTCTGTCTAGCCCAGCCAGTTAAGTCCAAAACACCAATGTATACTAAATTATATCAGTTTAAATTTTTATGAGATCAAAAGGAATAAGCTCTTTAGAGAATGATGATTACGATTGATATGGTAAAGTACATATTTGATGAGATTCTGTATTTTACCTTTTGTTCAGTAGTTCTCCAGCTGATGCAATCCCTGGCACAAACTATGTTTGGTACTCTCACCAGTTCATTATTAAAATTCCACCTTTGAATACTACGATAAGGTATCCAGTATTCTGTCAGAAATTAATTAACTTTTGGCAGCTTGTTTATTAATTAGTGGATATTTTGATTCAATATTAGGGAGTTTGTCGAAAGGAATATAAAATGGAAGATAATGGGAAAGTTTCATATTTCGACATAAACTAGATTGTAATATATGCTTGTCTGATGTTTTTCACTATATCTTTTTCTTGTCACAAAGCCACTTGAACACTTTCCTGTTGCAGTCAGTCAGCATTCATACTTTTTGAACAAGTTGTCTGTAAAATTTTTTCAGCGAATAGTGTTTGAATTCCTTAATGTCTATTTAATTCTGCCTTCCTAGGGATGTATCGTAGCCAGTAAAATTAATCACAATACAGTGCATTGCTTTGTATCGAATATTATGAGTTTATATGTAGTATTTTATAATCGTGTTCATCATTCATTATCATAGTATCATCAGTGACTCACAACCCAAAAGAACTGCTGATTACTCTATGTTTTCACACTACACATCTAAATGCCGCATAGTAATTCAACAACGTGAAAAGCAGGGAAGTCGAAATGATATCCATCGATAGTAGTGTAGGCCGGATTCTATAAATATATTTCAAAATAAAACAAAAATTGAAATAATGTAAACAAAAAGTGTGAAATAAAATAAAAACTCGGAATTTACGGGAAAATAACCAATGAATGTACCTGGAGCAGTGTTACTTACGCCTGTTATCCCCAATGGAGCATAGGCCGCCGACCAGCATTCTCCAACCCACTCTGTCGTGGATTCGTACTGCTGAAGAGCCCCACAATAGGACGAAACGGCCGTCCAGTGTTTTCAGGTTTTAGCTTCAATTGACCTATGAATTCAACTATAAAATACAAACATCTATCTGGTTCTCTGTGGTGTGATCCTGTGAGACTCATGTAGCTTTGTGTAAGCGTTTGTGTGGGAATATAGTTACACCTGTAACCATTTTGTTGAATGCACAAAAGTTTGCAAATCTCTCCACATTGTCGTTCCTTTCTCCTAGTCCATATCGTCCCATAATATCTACACACCCGGTGTTGTCCATTCCAACTTTGGCGTTTATGTCTTCCATTAGGATAGTCAGTTTCTTTCCTTGTCACTGCAGCCTCGCTTATAAAACCGACCCTAATCTTTATTACTATCATTAGTTAGTGCATAACACTAGATAACATTCATTGTGATTCCCTCCTTCTTTGTTTAAAGAATGCTTTGATGGTTCTGGATCCATGAGATTCCCATCCTATAAGTGTATGTCGTGCTTCTTTGGACAGCATCAGAGGATTTCTCTCAGTGTGAGAAGCATTTTCGTCTTCGTGATCAGAGTACAGCAGCATCTCTCCCGAATCTATCCGTTTCTGTCCAGCTTGGGTCCAATGAGTTTCACTGATTCTGAGAACCTACAAGTTATATCTTCTCGTTTCCGTAGCTATTTGATTGGTCCTTCCAGTATCCTGCATTGTTTGGACATTCCATGTACCTATACTGAATGTTTTTTCTGGTTGTGAGAAGAGGCATCGACTTTTTGATTTCTGAAGAATCTCGGCTTTCCTCATGAAACGTCATAATTCTTCTGCATGAAGATCCTTCATCTTCCAGGACATAGTTTAAATGGTTTAAATTGCTTATTCTGGTTATTGTTTCTCTATCAGATTTGCTTTCTACTGGATGGGGTTGCTGATCCCATGTCCAACTCTTCTCCTTTACCTGGGCTTGAGAACGGCAGTAACTCCAGAAGAACTACAGGCGGAATTAGTCTCAATACAATCGCATATCATATTGATAAGTGCTGTATTAAAATAAAACAAGAATGTTGGTAAACATTGTTTTATTTATCTGCTAAAAAAATTAATTACCCAAAAATACCTTCATTTAAAGACAAAATTTTTTTTAGAGTTTATGACACCCGGCTACATTATGGATAAAACCGTTTCCGATACATATTAGATACTAAGTATATGAAAGCTAGGAAAACATATATATTTATATAATATTGGGCGGAAATTAGGCAACAATGAATTCATGTTTTATTTAAATCTAAAGAAACATTAGTCATCTGTGCGTTGTTATTTGATTAGTTAATTTTATACATCGTATTGATGTAGTCATCCAGTAACGTTTAATCTCATAGGTTGTGTGCATGTGATGAGTTGGTTCCATTTTCTAAATCCAAAGTATTTCTGAAGAAATAGATTAATAGTGAAAAACAATTAAATGGAAGGCGAATCGACTGAAAATAAACCTTTGAAGCGACTGACCACTGTAACATAACTCCTCTCTCTTTAGGAAAAATAATTTTATTTGATCTGTCCAAAGCATCTCAGATGACAAAAAGTCCCTCGAAGCTGTTCTTCACTGGTACATAGAAACCACTGCGCTCTAAATTGATCCTTTATATATATGTATATATCCCGTTTCGTATTCACATAGTGTATTGTATCAAGAATTACGCATGAAAACCCTCGACCGACCAATCAAAATTCTAGCCCTGAAGTCCTGAACCATCATCGTGAAATAAAACTTCCAAGTTATGTTATTATTCATTCTATTTCAAACATCCGACATAATCATGTGATGTGAAATATTCCAGCAGCACGTGATTATAAATAGTCTACTTTTATTTTTTTATTAATATATTCATCATCGCATTTCATTTTCAATTTTTCAAACAACGTATCTGTACTTATTTATTTTTGATACTATAGTAGGTGTAGTAGTAAATAATGTTACTACCGTGATTTCCATTGGATGAAAATTTTAAAAAATAATTATTATTATTATAAGTAAATTTGCATTGGTTACTGATTACGATTACTAGTCTGACCATAGGAAATGAAATTGTTGAGGTCGTTGACCACTTAACTTATTTTGAAAGTGTTTCTCCAGCCCTGGTGTGTTTTGTGACCCAACACTGGTACAGAGTATTCACTCATACTTTTCCAACTTGCTCCACAAGTAGGTGTAGGCCAAATGCCCACCTACCAATCAAAGATCAGGTATACTGCACAGCAATTTGTTCTGAACAACCTTGTGGTCGTGAAACATTTAGACAGAGATAATGCATAGTCTGCTAGTATTTGATCACATACTCTTTTGAAATACTGTTAGTTTATGGCAGAACCCTTCCTTAAGTTATTGTTAACAATGTTAGGTTTAAAGTAATAGGTGCTTGTGTTGTATCCGAAGAAGACAAAATTATGGGTAACTTCCGGGAACTATTTATGGACTATCATTATATGTATTCTTATTGTAGAACTACTAAGTAACTATTTTATATGTATATCCATATTCCTTTTATTAGAAACTTCCGTTTGACTTATTGACTACTATTCTACGACTTACTATTCTTAAGTTATCCCCAATTCACCAGTTACAGCCTCTCACAATCACAGACACGTTTTGGCTTGATCTTGTATAATTGCTATTTTGTATTGTGTGGTATGATGCGGTCTGATTTGTATGTATATAAACTACGTATGTCTGCAATGCATGACTGATAGAGTGGGAGCTGAGATTGCATTGTGAACTAAATGGGTAGGGATAGACGAGAAGGATCAATAAGGATTACGAATTGATTGAAGGTTGCTAGTGGTGGTTGATGTGTCATTGGTTAGCACAAGAATTAGGTCATATCAGTCGGTATTCTGATTGGCGATTATGTAACATGATAATTAACAGTGACAAAAGTCATATTCGTCGATTGATGTAGTTGTGATATGTGTTTAATATGATTTACCCTTAGAATGAATGCTCGTTGATGGGCCAGTCAGTGAATTCATTGACTGTTGGACTGATCCCTGAAAGAAATACAGACTCCATGATATAAGTTCATATGTTCATTTTTATCTGTGATTAAACAACGACGATAACATTGTCCAAATTCTATCACATTGATACAGTAATATCCATTCCTTATCTTTTTATATGTCCTGAATTTCAGTATTTTTATAAAGGCCTGGTTCTTTCAACAATAAAAAGTATCTTATATTTCGCCCGGTACATGTAAGTGTAGCTATTTGGAGAGTAGAAGGATAATAATTGGAATAATTATGCTAATCTTGAAACAAAATGTCAAATTCATTCATTCATGACATTGAATTCATAAATGTTCATTGTGATCATCAGACACTGGTTTCTGGAATCTCTTGAATCTCAGTCATCAACTCTTATGGTCTTATACTTTTCGATTCATTAATTAGGAACTTTAGTAATTGGTTACTGTTCTTTATTTGTAGGAGTCTGATGCTTTTTCTTACTAAACTATTGCTTTGTTAAAATATGCCACTTTAAGGTTAGGCAGATTCACAACATACGCAACACGTATCATCGTAGTAAGTACTGGTTCAAGGTTCAAATAGTTAACTTATCCTTCTTTTTAGTCCACTCAATTAAACCAATCGAGTCTAACTGTTTTTTACAACAATTGATGGTTAATATTCCACCCCAAAAACTAATGTTAACGGGATATTTAAAAAAATGAATGAAAGACTATTATATTTATACAACATTGAACAGGCCGTGTCCGAGGTGTAGAACCCTCACACACTTTAATTCACATTCAGTTAAGTATTTCACGTATAAATATCATCAAAAAATGTGTGACATTGGTATCTAGGTCTTAAGTAACTTTTGTATAATGACTCATCGCTATCAAAGCTGGAAAAATCATACACCAGACAAGTGTTAGTTTATAAGATCGATATGATCGTTAATAAAAGTACAGATGTTATGACCTAGTTTCTGTCCTCTTCTGACAGATTTTGTTAGTTTTTTTTAAAATATCGAATTATCTCTCTATCGTCACGGTCTATCTCTATTGTCAGTTTAATCATGATTGCGTAGGTGTGAGCTAACTACTGTGACTGTCTTACCCGATATTCTGATTACGGACGAATCCAGCAGTTTATACTCTTGACTTCCATCAATTTATGGTGTGGGGCTCTTCCTATCCAATTTCATTGATCGGTTATTGTGGATGTCTACTAACCGTCAAACTGGGACTAAATATCTCAGTATTAATGATTAGAAAAATATAGACACTGAAATAATCAATTTTTCACTGGTTCATCAAAGGAATTTAGTTTGTGATGAGAGAGTTTTAAACTGTTCCTCTTTCTCTATTGCTCAATAGAAAGTAAGAATTTTATGCTTTAGTTATTACTTGTAATGATTTGTTTTCCTCGTCCTCATCTGGTAAAAGTTAGTGTTTTTATTTCGGGTTTTAAAACAATTTGTCAGGTAATGGTAACCGACATTTTTGACTTTATTATAATTAAGTGGAAAACAGCCCCCAAATGCCCTGGTACGGCCGATAGTGGGGAGAGTCCGCTCTCCCTCTCGAAATGCTCTCATATGGCCACGCGTATATAGTCTCTGCCAGGGAAATCCTACTCACTGCCTTCTCGTGGCGGGGGTGTTGTTTACGAAATCGAGAGGACGGAAAGCGAATGTCCGGCGCTTTAACTGGGTTGGTGGATATGGAGAATCCAACTAGGGGAGTTAGAAAATTCTGATCCCAAACCAATATTGCACATGGGTTCCAGTATCCTGAGGGAACAAATGGCGTATGAACCAATCGCTGGTCACCGGCTTCCATGGGACTGCATCTCCTTACGATGCTCCACTGCCTTGTGGATCAGATCTTTAGGTCAAAGGCTCCGGGTGTGGCCCCCTTAAGAAAACGGCCTGCTTGCCTGGGCACTCGGGCGGTATGCTAGCCCTCATACAAATAAAATGAAATTTGTGTGGTACATATGTATCTGGTGCCCCATCGTATCAATATTTATGTGTTCAAATAAATAACTAAATAAATAAGTGGAAAACAATGAAGATAAAAAGGGGAACATATAAAATAAACTAATTATATGTATTTAGTAGTGATATCACCATAGTGTGTGCATGTATTAGTTTGAATATATATTGTTTACATTTTCTGAAGAGCGCGTATTTAACTTACGGACTCGATCACAACAGTATTTGTCAGAATGACAATGAAAACTACTTATGCTTACTGTAGTTTATTTGTAACCTTCGTTTCACTTATTAACTTTTATTAATTCAGACTGTTATTTTAAAAAAAATCCTGTACACATGAATAAGAAAGTACTTTGTATTTCCTAAGGTGACATGAAATTGCTTGACGTGTATTTTCAACTCAATCTACTGACTAACCAAGGACCGTCAGATTACAGAGTGGCTATTGTTAGATTTACTAGAACAACAAATAATAATTTGTTTGTTAAATTCATGTTCAAGGTAATGAACTCAGCAACAATAACAGTAAAATCTCAACGTAAATAGGCACAAAATGTCTCATTCAATAGGGCTGAATAGATAGAGCATGTATCAATCAATAAAAAAGCGGTTGGTTAACGATTTGCCATTAAAATACGAGAAAGGAAGTGGATTTTAATTTTGCATAGGTAACATAGTTACGATACACGAATTTCACAGCCATGTTTATAATTGAACTTAATCTGGTCACTATTTGCTGATTGTCAGTATTTCCTTATGCTATGAAACTTCGTGATGGAAAGTGCGTCGATCATAAAATAATTTGGAAATTTCAGCACCATAGGATTCTTGTTTTGTAAATTTATCGTTTAGTTCTAGACTCCAGATTATCTTCCTTGTACTTATATATATATTCAGAGAAATGACTTGATGACTGAAATTACTGTATAGCCTGTCGTCAAGTATCATAACTCAACTAGTATGATACACAACTGTCAATAGAACGCTAATGAGTTCGAATCTTATCACCGTCTAAGTATCTCATTAGCTTAAGTAAAATAGACAAAAAATGAATATCGGACAAATAAAACTAAACACGAAAAAACATGGATAAAACATTTATAGATCACAAGAACTTTCCTATTCGGTTGTGTATATTCCATTCACTAAAAGTAATTAAATGATATCAAGAGACCATCTTTGATTTTAATGTAGATAAAGAGAGAATATAGAGGAGACGACTTCCTCATTAGAATTATATCTTGATATTTAAAACAAAAATTCCGATCGATTTATTACTGAGTTCACTGTTTTATCCTATATATATATTCAGTGATGCTGGTCTATTCAAGAACCTTTCCAAGTGTTCTATCCACCTTTCCCGTTGTTATTCAATCTGTGTGATTGGCGTAACTTTTTTGTGCTTTACTGATCGCTCTGGTGTAGCATATGTTCGTGAAGGCTTCTTGGTTCTATCATATAGTTGTTTCATGTTTCCTTCTCTTGCTGTCATTTCCAAGTCTTCCATATATTTCCATTTATCAACTGTAATGTTTTTTCCTCTTGTTAGTCTGCTTCTGTATATTCAGTCTGTGCCTTGACTTCCCCTTCCGTTGTTGATCTGTTGCTGATTACCGTCTGCTTGTTTTTCTTTTCCTGAATCTTGTCCGGGATGCCGATACAGATCCATTATTTACATTGGTGACTATTGCGGAACAGCACCTCCTTTGACTTTGAAGTAATTGCTTCTTTGAACCCTTTCCAGTTCTATATAGTGGCTTTACTTACTTACGTCTGTTATCTCCAATGGAGCATAGGCCACCGACCAGCATTCTCCACCCCACTCTGTCCTGGGTCTTCCTTTCTAGTTCTATCCAGTTGTTGTTCAGTCTTCTCATGTCTGTCTCTATTGCTCGGCGTAATGTGTTCTTTGGTCTTCCTCTTTTCCTTTGACCTCCAGGATTCCGAGTGAGGGCTTGCCTTGCAACGCAGTTGGGTGCTTTCCTCAATATGCGTCCTGTCCACTTCCACCGCCTCTTCCTGATTTCTTTCCCCGCTGACATTTGGTTCGTTCTCTCCCACAGTAGAATGTTGCTGATAGTGTTCGGATCCGAAGTATTTTGCGTAGACAACTGTTTGTAAACACTTGTATCTTCTGGATGATGGCTTTTGTAGTTCTCCAAGTTTCTACCCCATACAGTGGAACTGTCTTGACATTTGTATTGAAAACTCTGATCTTGGTGTTGGTTGACAGACAGTTGTTTTGAGTTCCAGATGTTCTTCAGTTGTAAATATGCTCCTCTTGCTTTGCAGATCCACACCTTCACATTTGCATCAGACTCACCGTGTTCATTAATGATGCTGCCCAGATATTTAAAGGTTTTTACATCCTCCAAAGCTTCTTCGTCAAATGTGATTCGATTGGTGCATGCCGGAGAATTTTGCTTTTCCCTTTGTGTATATTGATACCTACTGTTGCTGAGGCTGCTGCTACACTAGTCTTCTTCTCCTGCATTTTTTGTTGCGTATGCGATGGAAGAGCTAGATCATCTGCGAAGTCTAAATCGTCCAGCTGCAATCTAGCTGTTCATTGTACCCCATACTTCCCTCCAGATGTTGACGTCTTCATGATCCAGTCGATCGCCAGGAAAAAAAGAAAGGGTGAGAGTAAGAAACCTTGCCTGACACCGGTCTTTACCTCAAACGAGTCTGTGAACTGTCCTCCATGCACGATTTTGCAGTTTAATCCATCATAGGAATTCTGTATGATATTGACTATCTTCTTAGGCACGCCATAGTGTCGAATAAGCTTCCATAGTGTTGTCCTGTCCACACTATCAAATGCTTCTTCGTAGTCAATGAATTTGATGTAGAGTGATGAATCCCATTCAGTTGATCGTTCTACAGTGATCCGTAGAGTTGCGATTTGGTCAGTGCACGATCGATCCTTACGGAATCCAGCCTTTTGGTCTCGAAGTTGGGCGTCTACGAAGTCCCTCAGTCTGTTTAACAATACTCAGTTGAAGACGTTTCCTGGTACTGAGAGGAGAGTGATGCGACTGTAGTTATCACACTTGCTGAAATCGCCTTTCTTTGGTATTTTGATCAAAAGTCCTTCTTTACAGTCTGTTGGTACTTGTTCTTCATCCCAAATCTTACTGAAGAGAATGTGGAGTATCTCTGCAGTTACTGCTACATCTGCTTTCAGTGTCTCTGTCGGAATGTTGTCTTGTCCTGCTTCTTTGCCGCTCTTGATTCGTCTGATGGCCATGCTGATCTCTTCAATTGTTGATGGGCCAATATTGATTGGGAGATCCGTGGGTGCTACTTCAATGTTGGGTGGTGGCTTTGTCTTCTCCTAATAGATCTTGTAAGGCTTGGAACTTGCTACTGAGTGTTATCTTGGATTCATTGAGTTTGTTAGCTTCCCGAAAGAAAAGTGTATCAGACTTACGTAATGCTGGTTGTCCGATTGTCCAACGTTTCTTTAGTTCCAGTGTTAGCTTAACTACCACCAAATGGTGTACTGAAGCTATGTCAGCTCCTTTATTTGTTCCTAGATCTTCCATGGACCTTATGAATATTTTATTGGTAAAAATGTGGTGGATATCTGGTTTTCTGTGGTGTGATTCGGCGAAAGCTATGTGGCTTTGTGTATACGTTTGTGGAGGAAACGGTGCCACCTCTAGCCACATTATTTAAAGCACATAGACTTACCAGTCTGTCACTGTTGTCGTTCCTTTCTACCAATCCATCTCCTTGTATGAGGTTTCTGTACCCGGTGTTGTTCATACCGACCTTGATGTTGAGGTGCCTTATCAGGATGGTCGGATGTTTTTCTGAACAGTTCTCTAGGACTGATTGGAGCCTCCCATTAAACACTGTTGTATGTCATCTTCACTGGTGCCATTTGTGTGTGTGGCATTGATGAAATTCATTGTAATCTCTTCCTTAGTTGTTTCGAAGGATGCTTTGATGATTGTGTATCGATGAGATTGCCATCCTAAAGGCGGTTTTCGTGGTTATTTGAACAGAGTCGGTGCAACTCTTCTTGTGTGTGTGTGTATGTATGAAAGGGAGGAGGGCATCTGCTTCTTCGTGACCAGAGTTGAATAATGGGTTTTCTGAAGTTAGTATTATATTATTGAGATTTTGCGCAATGGGTTTGACATCTTCCAAGCACTTCCAGGTTATATCTTCTTATTTCCTCCACCATTTCAATTAATGTTGCAATCTTTCATATCGCGTTCACACTGTATTTACGTATATTAGTTTTTGCTGTGATTGTCAGAAGGTTTATCGGGCTCATGATTTTCGTAGAATCTTGGTTTTCACTATGAGACGTCATAACTCTTCTAAATGAAGACCCTTTCACTCACGGGACATAGTTAAAATAATTTGAATTCTTTTCGCTCCCTAGCGTTTTTCTACATCGTGGTGCTGGTAAACACTACTTTCAAAGCTCGTTTTACTTGGTTTCGGGACTCACATGGTCTCCAGATAGTTGCAGGCGGTGTTCTGTCCGTTTTAGTTTTTCAGATTATGCTGTTTATCTTCCCTTTTGTCTTGTTTTGCTTATCGTTCTTGTTGGAGCATTTCGTCTATTTTTACTTCTTATAAATATTTTTTCTTCCTGTATTTTAATAACCTCTTGGCTCTATATTATTATTATGTTTCTTTTCAAAGTTGAAATCTTGAGTCAATTGAAGCTAGGCCACCATTGAAAACATGAAAGTACTGGACGGCCGTTTCGTCCCATTAGGGGATTCCTCAGCAGTGCGCATCCACGATCCCGCACTCGCGAGACTCGAACCCAGGACCTATCAGTCTCGAGCCAGAGCCCTTAACCGATTGACTCATGATTTCAACTTTGAAAAAAAGACTGAAATCTCCACAAAACCCCTTCTGATTATTATGTTTTTGTCATGTACTTTATTGAATTCATGTGAGAAACTGTCGTGTCATTTGTAACTCCATTCCTCTTTCCGCTTTTTCTCACTTGAGCCTCATATATTTTACACTTTATATATGTCTGTATATTTGTTTTATTTTTTTTAACAAAATTGAATGACTGATTGATTGAATGAATGAAGGCTTAAATTCATTTGTTGTTGTTAGTCTGTTCTCTTTTAGTTAAATGACATGCCTTCAAACTAGTTCACATTTATCATTCCTTTCATTTTTATTCATAACGGAAATCTTTACTTTACAATTATGATTTTATTATTATTTTTATTGGATACTTTTCGTAGTATAATAATAATAATAATGATAATAATAATAATAATGTTTTTGTTAGGAACAGGAACATTATTATCACTGTCCCACTTTATATTTTAGGAGTGAGGAAGGTTGTAGACTTAATCATCTATCATAATTCATCCAACAAATGTATGTTTTGAGGAAAGTGTATATTTACTTTTCGTAATTGTAATGATTATAGTGAGAATTCATTCAATCTGTCTCCCTCTCTGCATTATGATTGAAAAAGTGAGTTGAAAAATAAAGATAATTAGGGAATTTAGTTGGGATGACTCACTGTTTCACTGTTTAAGGAGAAAGATAGTAGAAAATAATGTCAAAACATTATGTTGAATAAAGACTATAGTGGTAACCACCATAGTGGTAACGTCTCTGACTGTGAAGCTGAGTGACACGGGAGGGAGCATCAATTCCCTCAAGATTACAGGTACACCTTGCTGACGAGTGCCAAGTAGCACGAAACTCGGGTCCAGGGTTTCCTGTTGACCACCTCCAACCACCATCTTATCTCAACATAGTGCATGCAGTGTCAAGCCACCCAGACTAGTGGCCACATTGCAACTTGGTCGATAGCATTCGATCAGCACTAAGAAGGACTTGACACGCATGACATTGATCACCACCCAGTGATCGATCAATTGTGAAAGACTATAGTCTATTTACAAGTGGCACAAGTAATAGTGATGATGGTGATGATTTTGTTGTTTATGTTGTTAAGCTACTTACAAGTAGTACAGTTTGAGGGGTTCGAATTTCCATAGTGACCAATATGGTTTTCCTACCACAAAGCATAGGAAAAAGTGCCACTTATTAATCAGCGGAGTTATATCAAATCAAAAACGTAACTAGGGGTGACGGTAGAAAGTTTTATATGATTGTTATATCCCCTGGTGAATTATGAATGGTAACTTTTAGGACTATTTATGGACAAATGTAATATGCCAATTTCCTGTTGTACAATTGTTACGTAACATATTCGTGTTCTTCTTATCATTAGCTTTATTTTGACCTTTGACCTATTATTATACGATTCTTGAGTTATCATCAGTCTATCGATTACTTTCCCCCTATTCACAGTCAAATTTGACCAATTATTGTACAAAGGTTACTTTCTATTTTATGGTACGATGTGGTCTGTTTGGTTGGTATATAAACCCAATATGTTTGTGAATAATGATTCATATTGTAGAGGCTGTTATTGGTGTTCTGGACTTAACTGGCTGGGCTAGGCAGATAGCAGGACCGAGTGGTACTCAAGACAGCTCATACGGCATTTTGTGTATCATAGCTCTGATCGATAATTCGCTCTTCTCTCATTGGCGGGAATCAGCACATTCATATTGTTAACAGGGCACGTACGAACTCATACGTTATAACCATGATGTACAAAGACATTTTCTCTACAGAATGATTTTCGAAAGTTAGTCAAACCGAAACGTTTTGCTCCATGCCTTTTACTTAACTATCAACCCATTGATTTTATTTCTTGGTAGTTAAAGTATACAGCTTTGACTTCAACTAATGTGCCAGCCAATTTATTTCATGTAGACTTTAGGTACAGTTATTTACGTACGTCTACCAACCACAACATTATCAGACGATTACTTAAGAAAAGTTTTTATTGAATTGAATGCTGTCTTTTACGTAAGATTTTTAGCAATATGTAAGGACCTTAATGAAATGTTTAAAGTGAAATACAGAAATCCATACTTAGTATAGGTTTCATGCTTGATGATGCGAACCAATGAAACTGGTTCGAAACATTAAAGAAGCAGAGGTAGTATTCACCGTTACTTCGTAGTTGCTGTAGCCCATTTGGTCGAAATGTAAATGTTTCACACATCGAAATGCATAACCCAAAGGCTCGGAATGCTTTCAAATTGTCTGCAACTATTACTCGACACTAAGTGCATTGGGTTTTGGTTAAGGATGTATTGCTTTTTTGCATTCATGTGAATATTGTTCGCCACATTATTCTTCACTAATTTTCCTGTTTCCCAAGTATTGATTTTTAAAACTTCCATTTTCTATTGCTGTAGGTTTACTGTCTAATGGAGAATCACCGTACTAGCTTTTCATGTTTAAATATCTGTTTACAACACACTACAACATTAAACAGAATACATAGGTAGACTACTATCTAGTCTACTCAATGGGTTTCTGGCTGTGATAACGCTTAAAATATGACACTTTGAGTAGTTAGTTAGTAGACTATGTTGTTTTTCGACAGGAGTTTTCATCGCGGACTGGCATCAGTTAGAGAATCGTTTAAGACTAGAAAAAATTCGTCCTAGTTTGGGATTCCTAGAAAATTTATGACCGTTTCTATTAATTGTTAGCATTGGGATTTATAATATAATTTTTATCCATTATGGTAGACAACAATTTCAAATACTTTCATCTTATTGTTAAATGATTACTTAACACACTAAATCATTCGCTCAAAATGTCAACTTTATCATCACGAAACAATCGTCTGGTTATCAGAAACCAATGATTTGAATCTTACGATGATCTCTTACAATCTAAGATATTTATGTATTAAATATTATTATCAGAAGGGGTTTTTGTGGAGATTTAGTATTTTCATAGTTGAAAGCGTTATCAATTGAAGCTAGACCCCCTGGAAAAACCTGGAAGCACTGGGCGGCCGTTTCGTCCTATTGTGAGACTCGTCCTATTGTGAGACTCCTCAGCAGTGCGCATCCACGACCTCGCCTCGCGAGATTCGAACCCAGGAACTACCAGTCTCGCGCCGTCCAGTGCTTCCGAATTTTCCCTGGTGGTCTAGCTTCAATTGGTCTAGCTTTACATTTTGGACCCCGATTCAACTATGAAAGTATTAAATATTGTTTGAATGTTCCAAGTACTTTACTTATATCTCTTTCCAACTTAATCTTGAGAGAGTTAAATACAACTTACTAATTATTTCTGGGGTCTTTTTCACCCTACAATCTGTTTTCTTTCTGTCTGATTTATCTTTACTATACTGTAGAGATAATTATTCTCACAGATGCTTATTTTAATGGATTAAGAATCTATGATTTATTAATAAATCGTTATTGGAAATGAAAATTTACCTCTTTCTGAATGAATCATCAATTTCTAACTACTTTTCTAATCTCCTATTCTCCCTCTCTTGTTTATATTGATAACTCACAGTATACCCTAATACTTCTTGCTATGACTCAAAAAAATATGAGTTTTCATTTCTTAGATAATGGAAGATAAGTTGATTTTTTATCAAAGTAACTATCCGGCATATGTTATATTCATCGAAAACGTTCGATATCCCCTGGACACATTGTTCTAAACACTTATTGCTTTTGTAAATTTATTTGAAAAGAAATTTATGGCTACAATCTGCACAAAATCCAAAGCATTTGTATAGTTGTAAATCATCATGTCTACCAAATAATACAAATTGGATTTGGCAAATTATTTTTCTTATGTCCAAACGAAGAATAAGTGAGTAGTAACTGCTAGGATCTATTTATGGACTATCATTATGTGTATTCTTATTATACAACTAATAAATAACTATTTTATGCGTATATCCATATTCCTTTTATTAGAAACTTCCGTTTGACTTATTGACTACTATTCTACGACTTACTATTCTTAAGTTATCCCCAATTCACCAGTTACAGCCTCTCACAATCACAGACACGTTTTGGCTTGATCTTGTATAATTGCTATTTTGTATTGTGTGGTATGATGCGGTCTGATTTGTGTGTATATAAACTACGTATGTCTGCAATGCATGACTGATAGAGTGGGAGCTGAGATTGCATTGTGAACTAAATGGGTAGGGATAGACGAGAAGGATCAATAAGGATTACGAATTGATTGAAGGTTGCTAGTGGTGGTTGATGTGTCATTGGTTAGCACAAGAATTAGGTCATATCAGTCGGTATTCTGATTGGCGATTCAGTCACATGAGGTATTAACAGTCCGCAAGGACATAACAATTAGGTGAGACTGTAATTTTTGAATCACCTTTGAGCGACGCTAGACTGACCTTGACAATGTCCACCTAATAACCAGGAGTAAAGGATGGTTATAAACCTGTGTGAGGAATTAGAATTATGACTTACAATTGATGATTAGGTTTAGAAATTAGATTTAAGGTTTTCATCACGAACTGATATCAGCTATAATCCCAAAATTCTATCTATCCAAATGGATCATTGAATTTCGCGCCAAAATCCGCGACCTGTTATCTTATACGTGATTGGTTCGTCCATACATTATAGTCTCGCCGATAATTCCAGCTAGCTACCCTCATGGGAGCATAGGTCGCCGACCAGGATTATCAGACCAACACTGTCCTGGGCTATTCTAACTGCTAATAATTCCTTTGATGTCTTCCTCCAAGTTGCGACTCAATGTGTTCTTTGACATGCCCCTTTCTTTTTGGCCTTGAGGATTCCAGGTTAGGGCTTGCCATACAATTTCTAACTTACCAGTGATGTAGTTTGATTTTAACCAAGAATTGTATGAATACCTCACTAACGAAAATTGCACTGAACGAAGTCACCTCGGAATATATATGTCAGTCACCCTACCACATTGAAATCATTCATTAGTTCGTTTATTTCAAAAATATTGTATCAAATCTGGGCAATTAATGATGTTCAAGTAATGATGTTCAAGTACCTTAAGCTCCCAATATTAAATATAATGTTTGATTAAATACTTAAAGTAATAACTTGAATCTAAACTTGATCAATCCACTGATATATTGCCCACTCGACTGAATGTAAGAAAGTGGTTTTAACTTTTATGGATCTGTGACTTTATTATCTTAATGGTTTAGTATATGTGGATGTTTGTGTGGACAATACAATAATCTCACAGTAAACATTAGAATGTTTTTCTGTCATTTTGATAGATATCAGTCTATAACTGTCGTATATTTCCCAATTGACTGGACTTTTAAAACGAACTACATAATTTTTGAACTACTTCACTTCCCTGGCCACACTTTACTTCACTCACTTTCCTCCACTTCACCCATAAATTGGTCTATTTTATATCAGAACGTTAATGAAATGAGTTTATTCTTCCCATTGTTTAGTATGTCTGTCTAATGTATTCATATCATCTTATCTGTGTGTTTTGATGTTTTCTCCCCTCCCATTTCCTCTCTATATATAAGTATCTCTCACCTATTGTTTGGCTGTTTCTCTGACAAATCTCTCTGTGTTGTTACACTAATACTGACTAACTGACTAACTAGTGGGAAATGGAGATGAATATGGAGTGAAGAAAAGTTGCAGACCTAAATTCTAGACATTCTCATCAATATTAGATGACGCACATGCACACACACACACATATACACGGATACTTGACTACTACTTCTGATAGAATGATTTGTTTTTCATCATGTTTTATTTGGATTATGAGATAGTGAATCACTGTTTTTTCTACTGTTGAAGATTTGATGATTAATCTTTTTGTTCATTTACTCAATATATGGACAATTTTGTCTTTGATTAACTTTCTTTATGAATTGTGTGTTGTATCAATATCCCTCTCCCACTCACTCTTTCCTTTCCCACACACACCCACACTCACATGATCACATACTACACTTTTGTTGTTGTATCTGTTTTTGCATGTTATCTTGTGGATGCATTAATGTTATGATTTTTATGTTTATTGATTTACGTCTTTTACATAATGTGATTACTGCAACTGATCAATAGAATAGTTCGATTCAAATGGCTGAACTCACATTCATTCATGTGTGTTTTATGTGTAGGGTGGGCATATGCAAAACCTTCAGATAATTAAATTAGATATATAGTGACTCAGTTTTTTTCTCTTGACTGAGAAGAGAAATTTACCCTTTATCATGGGAGTTTCCGTGTTTTGGGGGTTGTTGTTTTGCGGACTGAACTCATGTTAGCATATTGGCTCTTTGTATGGATACTTTGAAGTATTAACAGTCATTGAGCCACAATTTTATCTAGCTGAAGGGTATCTAATGGAATGAAATATTCATCGTGTATTCTAATATCAGTCTTTTTTAGTTTCTTAATACAAGGTCGAAACGAACTGAGTTTTCATACTACACGAACCTTATGATATCACTCCCTCTCTCCTTATGTATTTTCTTAATGGATGAGGAAACAACTTTCTTCATATACCTATTATGGGGAACTTCTAACAACTTATGTATGAAGTACATAAAATCAATCCGATAAAATTAGATTTACGATTTTTGATTGTTTCTCTGGTCTAACACGTGCCGTATGATATCATTCAACTAATAATTGATGAATATTTATCTGGTTGAGAAATGCACGAAATGAGTCCTTCTACATTATGGTTGCTTATTGTGACTGATAATATATATACTGATAATACTAGGACTAATAATGATAATAATAATTATTATACGCAACAGTAATTTTGTGATAATTTCCTAAGGTTACTAAGACATATCATATTAAAACTAATCAATAGTAATGCTTTACTGATGTATCTCAGTTAACCTCATTTCGTATGTTAATGTATTTTCACTAACAACCCTATTTGATTGCCTCCTATGATTTAATGCTTTCGATTTGACCGTCGATTAGTCTTTGTTGTTTTGTAGTTGAAAGCGTGAGTCAATTGAAGTTGGACCACCATCGAAAACCTTGAAGCACTGGACGGCCAACTTGTCCTATTATGGGACTCCTCAGCAGTGCGCATCCACGATCCCGCACTCGCGAGATTCGAACCTAGGACCTACCGGTCTCGAGCCAGAGCCCTTAACCGATAGATCACTGAGCCGGCATCCAACGGTGTTAATGTCTAACTTCAAACCATAATAGAACGAAACGGCCGTTCAGGTTTCCCATGGTGGTCTAGCTTCAATTGACTCACGCTTTCAACTATGAAAATAATAAATCTCCACAAAACCCCTTTTGTTGTTTTACCCAAACCTCCCCATATTTTATTGGAAATTAAAAGATTTTTCTAGTAAGAACAGCTAAAATTTTTGATCATTATTTTATCATACTATATGAATTTCCAATTTCTTCATCAAATATTTTCTTTTATTCTTCCATGAACTCTTGAAATAAGAATATACCGTGTTACATATATTCTTCAACTTTGTTGATAGGGTAGTGGTAAGTTTCTTGACTGTACCATAAATATGACAGTGAATAAATATGCTAACTCTTATGAACATATATTCAGTGTTAGCAAGTTCAATTCATTCAGTTTACTCAAAAAAATTCTCTTTCTCCTCTCTCAGTCAGAATGAAGTATAAGTATATCAGAATCCATGCAGATAAGTTGAGATCTGCATTCTATGAAGTATTTTGTCTAGTATACACGCATTATGATACAAAAATCGGTATATGCTAAAAGGGCCTGAAATCTTTACACTTGATTATCACTGTCATAAGATTATCTTTTTTATTCATTTAGAATTGTTTGTTTGAATCTTCCTATCGATGTGTTAGGACTGCAACTGGCTATCAGGACTCAGTGGCCGAGTGGATAACGCGATGGCGTTTGAAGCGAGGGTACTGGGTTCGAGTCCCATAGTGAACATCAACTCTGAGATGCAGGTACATCCAGCTGACGAGTCCCAAATAGGGCGAAACGCGCATCCTGGATTTCACTGCTACCCACTATCCATCTCTGCTTATCTTTTTTGTGTTTTTACTTTCGATTTTTACAATTAAAATATGAATTAAAATGAGTATATTGAACTGTTTCCTATTTTATATAGAGAATTCCTTACCGTACCTAGGAGTAATTAATATCGTTATTTAAACATATCACTAATGTTTATTTAACAATAATAATAATAATATTTGTTGTTCATATGATGACTAAACAAGCAAATTATTTATTTATTACTTATTATTGCTATTATTTTCCGTTCACATCTTGCATATAAACAAATATTAACACCGTTGGATGCCAGCTCAGTGGTCTATCGGTTAAGGGCTTCGGCTCGAAACTGGTAGGTCCTGGGTTCGAATCCCGCGAGAGTGGGTTCGTGGACGCGCACTGCTGAGGAGTCCCATAATAGGACGAAACGGCCGTCCAGTGATTCCAGGTTTTCCATGGTAGTCTAGCTTCAATTGACTCATGATCTCAACTCTATAAAAATACTAAAATCTCCACAAAACCCCTTCTGAAAATATTGACATAATTTAATTAACAGTGACAGTTGTTTATCTGTAAGTAGATGATTGTACACGTGTGCGTGTGTATGTGTGTAAATAAACATTCACAAAGAAATCTATATATTTACAGGTTAATTCTCTTTCAATGTTGTTTTCTTATTCCTGACTATTTTTTTATTCTCTTTTCTCACGCACACAATGAAGTGTACAATAATAAAAAAGAATGTCTTGATTTCAATTTCGCTATTTCTTGGAAAATTCAAAAAGGCCCAGTTGATGATTCCTGTTGTCTGTCATATGGTTTTTGGTATTTTTTTTATTTTACATACACATATGTGTATATATTTACAAACACGCTTCTATCATATTTCCATCTATTCCCACCCCCTAACTTTGCTGACTGTCGGTTAGATGGTTGTCTTTTATTTTTTGTCCATCATTGTCCATTACACAGGGTAGCTTTTTGATAAACAGGATTTCATTTACTCTATCTATTCACAACGTATATATAAGTGAAAATAATAAATGCATGTTATTTTTGTGTGTACGTATACAACACTATTAGTATAATTTAAATTCATGAATAATATTTGGGAAACTATAACACTTAAAACAAGACGATAGAGGTGGTATATTATTTATTTACCATTATTTATTAAACATTATAAATGGCGCCGTCCTACAGAAGCAATTTCTCTACATCACTTAACATTTTGTTAATCCTAAACAACATCGCATTCTTCTTTACGGTTCTTTTTCTTCTTCTCGGTAATTTGCTCTTTATGATTAACTAACAGTTACTCATAGAATATTTGTAAGCAATGAAAAAAACTGTTAATAAAAGCCTCGATACAAGCTGTCAGATGTTTGTTAAAAGTGTAGTACTCTGATGGTATTTTCATAATGGATAAATTAAGATGAATTTTCAAAGTTACTACGAAACAAAACGAAATATTTTTCTTGCTGAACTATCCATCATACTGAAGATGTATAGTTGTTCGTTTTAAGTATCCATCAATTTCTGTTTAAGTAAAGCAGCAAATTAATTTGTCAATCAATTTACCTTCTTGACCAATGCCGTTGAACAATGAGAATGATTGGTGGTTTCAAAATTCATAATAATTCCAGGGAATAAACAATACCGGAATGAATAATTGCATAGATTACTAGTGATTTTAGTAGTGGTGAGAATTAATTAATTTATGGAAGAAAAAATAAGATATAGTCTAGCCGATTAGAGTACAAATGTTGTTTATAATATTCTACTTCTTTATGTTCACTTATTATTAAACTATATAATTCTTAACTACCATTGTCTGTGCTATGATCTACTCCCGAAGATCATTTTCAGAAACACAATAATCAGTTCATCTTTTGAAATCCTATATGTAATTAGCTTCATAGGATGAATTGAATTGGTGTCATCCAATCTAGTTCTAGTGCTTTGTGACTTTCAATAGTGATCTAGCTAAGATCAGTTTGTGATTTAAACTATAAAAAAAATGGAGTTTTCAATGAAATTCATCGCAATATGAGCCATGTTATTTATTCCCTCAGTTAAACTACTGAACATCTTTTATGTAAGAATTTCCTTGTATTAGGTTATTTCATTTTTGCAGAAAATTTAATAGAGACAATGCAAAGTTTTTCACAAGTGAAATTCCAAGGTTTTCGTTGAAGTGGTTCATCTATGTTCAGTTAGTTGATCAAACAGCAGTAACCAGTGTCGTGTTTGTGTAGCCTTTTGGTGTTGATTAAATTCTATGCATCAAGTTGCAATGTAGCGACTAGTCTAAGTGACTTGATATCCAGCTCAACATGTCGAGTAACTGAAAGTAGCTGGCACAAAACACTGAACCGAGGTTATGTGATAATTATCTTTGGGAAACTGATGATCCTTGTAAGACTGGGACCTGCGTCAACCTTCTTTACAATCTGAGATGTAAACATTGAGTTGTTTGGGTTGTGACTGACTTATAGGATTGCTATATATATGAGGGATAGATATATTTATATAACTCAGCATAAATGACACGGTGGAAAAAGTAGGAAAAAATGAGAGAAGTAAACCTCCAGAATCGTTATATAAAAACATGACATTCAATTTTTATTATTCTTAGTTTCTGTTAACGAGTGGGACTGTAAGTTTTTTAGCTGAGTTAGTGGTACGATAGCAGTATTCATTGATTTTGTCCACTAATTTTATGATATTCGATTGTTGGAGGATGCAATTAACAACATAAATAAGCCCAGGTTACTTGTTAGTCGGCAACTGTGTTAACAGATCTTCTTGTCGATCACCTAAAACCATCTCATGTCAAACATAAAGGTTCAGAATATTGAATCCATTAGACACAAAAGCTTCCATATTGGGATTTAATGGACACAATTAGATCAAAACTAGGGGCTAAACATTGCTGCTTACTTTCTAGTGATCAGTTGAAATAGATACAAAGTTATGAAACATATGATAACAATCTCGATTCTTATTTACTTCTACGTACACTAATTTCTCACTACACATATATACTTTGTATTTTACAGATTTTTATAATATTTGTAATAATATCTTTTTCTTTCCCAATATTTCTATTTCAAAGATCTGTATATCCCGTAGAATAACCTACGATATTGATAAATATTCTCATTTTCTGAATTTTCATTCTTAATAAAAAAAAGCCGTGATTTGACAATTGTTTCAACCTCCCCCCTACACTTATCATTTAATTCTTTTTCGATGAGAAACCTAGATTGTTGTCTCACTGTTTGATATTAGTGTTGGTAACAATAGTAGTTTTCCCTATACATATGAGTTCTAATTACTTCGAATGAATAAATACCATGGTTTGGTTTATAATTAGCTATTTTTTGTGTACCATCTGCTCACACTTGACGACAATATTTTTTTATTTTCTGTTCATGAATAATGGAATAAGCTTTTACTAGACAGCTTTTTTTCCACTAAACGTGTAGACATGGTGAAAATAAAATATTTCCTCTTTGCGCACATCATAAACCGGAAGTAATTTAGGTAAACTGAGTATAATCCACAACTTTGATAGATGGTGTTTTTATTACTTGTTTCAATACTCTCCTTCATCATAATATTGACTTGGAAATATTTCTCAGCACATTAAAGTTACTTAAAACAATGGATTTCTAAATAACTGTTTCGTTTTAATCTGGGACTCCATAAAAAATCAATTTCCTTTATCACAGAGATATTGGATTACAATTCATACAATTCTCTTGTCTAGGTTCTAGCTGATTTAAGGAATATCGCGATTGTCGTCCATAGTCATTCTTGATTTTATGTGAACCTACTAGTCACTCCATCTTCTTTAAACTTTAAAGACTGAATTCAAAACGAAACAACTTCCAAATGTCCCTTGATATTCAGTGGTTTCCCAGATAATGTATGTCCATGATAGTAGTAACACACCCCCAAATCTTCAGATTACCTTGCCTTCTGTATCGTTTGACATATATTTAAGCGACATTTATGACATTATTGTCAGAAGAACTTCATAAAAGAACGTATTTATTCACTGGATAGTGTGTATTCATTTGAACCCTGAATGATCACATGTATGATTGGTTATTCAATTCTATTTATTTGTGTAAGTGAATTGGGTTGATTCCACTTATAAATTTTCTTTCTATCTCTGTTCGAATCTATAAAGAACTGCAAGCTAGAAATAATAATACACAATCCTGTTCTATTATCCTTTTTTGAAATTGCTATGATGTTGAAATCTTGGGTAACACTGAGACACTTTTTATATCTCCTTAGAGGAAAGAGAACTTTGATCATCGGTTATCTAATAAAATAATACTAACTCCAAATCGTTAATATAGTGCAAAAATTTTCTGTCACATTACATCAATGTGTAACGCGCAAGCATGAACATTTTTCAAACAATGTACATACAAAATATTTTAATAAAGTGTCTTTAGAGTTCCGATTGATTTGATTTCAGTCTTATATAACGTAACAAATATTTAACTTCACATCTTATATCTAATAGTTTTACTAAACTTTAAGTGTCTTCTACTTAGTATAATTTACAATCACCCTGAATAAACGAAAAGCTGTCAAGGTCATTTATAATGTGAAACAGTTTCTAATCAATTAGAGCAGGAGAGATAAAATGAACCACTTCAAGTCATTCTAAAAATGGTTAAGTTTTTTTGACTGCTAACGGAAACGTTTCATAAGAGTTAAGACGAATAAATATTCAGCTGACAAATGATAGGACACATCTGACATAACCATCATGTTACATGTCTAAAGGTCTTTTTATTCGATATTAACTTAGCAGCTATACAACCTGACACTGAGACGTACAACCAACTGAACAAACTGCAAAGTCTGTTTTAAAAATTATGACCTAAATATATCTCTTCTTCCTTTGAAATTCACTCCAATAAAATATAGTTAATTATGCTTCTCAAATGTATCAGTCTTAGTAGGCTTTTGTTAAAGTTGTCATCTTCATGATAAACGGCTTCATTTGCACAATGAACAACATGTTTCTAAACCAGTAGTGTCAACGAAATACATCATAAACCAAGGCTGGATTATGTATTCAAAATCGGAATTAGTGATTAAAAATAACAGTCATTTCAAAAACTGTCAATATTACCCCTCCCGTTCGTGATATCCTTCTCTGTCTTTTCAAACTAATATAACCAACTATACTTCTTATAATATATCAGGTTTTTACTTTTTTGTACAATATATTGTTCTCAAAACATGAATAATCGAGCCGAGTAATTTCTGAAATTTCTAATATAGTAGTAGCGGTTAAATATAGAAACAAATGTCTGAGTTTCATCGACCATTTCGCTCATTTCCAATGATGGTAATACTACATTGACCTTGCTAAAAATTCTTAGTTTTTAATAATGTTCATTGGTGACATTTAATAAAACTGTCATATTTGATTTCCCATAGTTATAGCTCTATGATGCAACTTCATACAACTTATTGTCTTTTTGAAAAACGTTTCACATGGATGAATGTTTGCTAACTGTAACTTTTTTTCTTCAATTTCCATTCCGATTTATATAACCAAAAAAAGGGTTAGAAGAAATTCAGAGTGATGGTGATTCACCACAATGTCCAGTATGTGGCTGTGTATGGATTCATATCCCTAGTTTTGATAGTCATGCAAAATGTGACAAATTTGATGAGTTCGATAAAAATTCAGATCATACAAAATGTATTTGTTGTTTATCCTCATCAGAACAAATTAATAATCAGCAAACAGATAATAACAATGATCAACAAATGAAAAATAATCAACAAGATGATCAACATCAGTCCTGTCACAAATATCATAATCAAAATAATGAACAACAACAAATGAATGAAACACTCCGCTTTACATATCAACCAGTAAATTTAAACGCTGATTTAAATTTAACGGAAAATATGACCGTCGTAAAAACTTTGTTGCCAGATCCACCTTTTTCCGAATATAACAGTTGTGTTTCTGCTTTCTCAGTGGAAGTAAGTGTACTGTTGTGATTCTTGTAGCGTAGTAATTGTTTGATGAACAATTTTAAATGTATTGCTTTCAACCACTAAACGATAATCTATGTAAATTATAATATTGAGTCATTTAGTCTACTACCCAAACTACAATTTGACTAATAGAAACCGATCGGCACAAATAACTAGAGATCCTGAAGTTGGTTATCCTTACTCAATAACTAGTGATCTTAAACTTCTCAATCTTACAAAAGATCAGTTCTTACTCATCTCTTTCGGCTGGACCCCATCAAATAAATTTGTGAATTCAAATGAAAAAATCAACTTTCTCAAGACTCCAGACATATCTTGTTGGTGGGTTTCAGCCAGAACAGAGCCCTTTGCGCCATTTTCATTGTCGATTCCCTTATTCATTAGTACCATTAAGTATGAGGAATAGTTTTAAAGCCATACAGTTGTTAGAACATTAGCAAACTATTTGTATGTTCTAATAAATTTCGAGAAATCTTGTTAAGTAATGTATACCATAAAAATATGGATAATTTATAAATGTCGTAGATTGAAAAAGCTACTTTCGCGTTATCGTGAACTGATTGGAGTTGTAAATGTGAAACATATCAAATTCTAATTCACTAGGATTTAAATTCAAGACAATCTCTGTCGGACTAAAATTCCTGTTTTCAACTCTATGAAGTGGTGAAGTGAGTGTACAAATTAGAGCAAAATATTTATCTAATGTTCTCTAGTTTTTGAAAATTGAACAGTCTTTAAAAATTCCCTAATTATATAAAGAATTTCTTCCGTGAACACATTACAACATAATTCTTGCAGTATTTAAGATCCTTTTTGATAAAAATTATTCAGATTAAAAAAGGTAGCAATGTAGTAGTGTGGCCTACTTATATCTATATAAGTAGTATATGGCGACGGTCAGACATAGAATGTATTTTGGCAGAAGACCGATAAGGAAAGAACTGAAGTGAAGCGCAATTGGTAGGAAAATGCATGAACAATGGAATTAGAGAAGATGAACTGATATTTACATAAGGAACAGTGAAAATTGAGACAATTGGTTGTTATTTTGCAAATTAACTGTTTGCTGTATGGTTATCAGAATTTAGTGAGATAGTCTGTGATTTGCGTCTAAATACATTCGATTGTCCCCAATCGGTGTTTTGTTTACTACAGCAACTCAAAAGACAGTCTATTATAGCTTATTGTTATACAATTATGATAATTCTAGTCAATCATTCCTAAAAAAATTATCAATCGTTTTAATGATCTGTTAACTGATGATAGATTTCAAGGTTCTTTTCAAAGCTACCTTTGATCTTCAGAATCTCCTTTCTATGAAGTAATTTTTAGTTTACGATAAAAAAAATATCTTTTAAAATTCACTATTCTCTTCAATCTCTCTTGAAAAAATTACCTTGGATGATGTAGACGGCTTGATATTGCTCATATAACATAGAAGTACTTTATAAATGAAATATAGACATCTTTTTTACTTATTACTCATGTAAATCATTTATCCCAGCTACCAGACAAAGATTAGATACCATTTTAACAATCTAAAACAATAATAGACATAATAACAATAATATATGCTTTTTATTGAAATCACATGTTATGATGACTAAACTGGTTACTATGTCATTGAGAGAACTATTGCATATGCATTTATCTATAAGGAAATAAACATAGTTACTAGATTGACTATATCTAATACAATAACATATTACAATATGATTAAAATAAATCGCTAATATTAAACTGTAAACTTTAAATTTAACATAAATTTTAAACCAAATGACTAAGTATGTCTATATAGCTTTAGTAGTTTTATTTAAGTAATGTAATCCTCTTATAAGGTTGATACGTCAGAATCTGAATATAAATAGTAATAATAATAATATAACAAAATTATTTAAGTTTATAAATGATAGACAAATAAGATATACGTTCGGAGACAGTTTAATGACATCAATATTAGTACAAAATTGTTATTTTGTGAAAACTAAAAATTGTTGGACAGCTAACGTGTACTAATATACTATTCTACAATATAAGAAGGAGGGGTGCTATAGTTCTGTTGTGACTGTGACTATTCAGTCCCATGATAGATTAATGTTTATATGAATGGGTGATGTGAACTGGGGTAAAATCTGTATGACAAAAGATTCAAATGGATTAAATAAAAAGACAGGTGTTATAACTTGTGGCCGACTGGATGTCTTGTTAATGTAGAATGTGATAAGACCGCCAATCAGAGAGCAGTGATTTATCGATCGAACCAGTGATACACGAAAACCGTACGAGCAGTCTAGAGTACTTGTCGGTCCTGTTTTCTGCCTAGCCCAGTCAGTTAAGTCCAGAACAGCCTCTTCAGTATGAATCCATATATATCAAAAATACTGAGTTTATATACCAATCAATAAAATGAGAAACAACATTTGTACAAGATTCAGCCAAATGTATATGTGAATAGGGGAGATAGTATATGATAGACAGGGCGTAATTCAAGAACGGTAAATCGTATGGCAATAGTTCATAAGTCAAAACAAAGCTCATAACAAGGGGGACACGAATATGAATAGTTTAGTTATTTAGCAATTATAAGATAAAAAATATATGCATAGTATTGGTCCATAAATGGATCCTAAAGTTACCATTCATTATCCTTATCGGGACACAACAACAGGAATATTCAGTGAAGCCACATATACATTTATATAATCTGGGTAGTAATCTACAGGTTTATCAGATGTTGAGATCCATATTTGAGTAGGACAAAAGTATCATGACAGAAAGTTCCGGGACAGCTGATCCTTTATATTACACACGTCTACCCACTTATGTATATATAACGAATTTGAAGAGAAACTCTTCGTCCAGTAATCTCGAGAAGCGATCCATTCTTCGGTTTCCATTTTGTTAGTTTCATTTCTCTCTGTTGATATGAAGTGCAAGAACTAGGACTAAGGCACGTTTGTACCACATCCTGCTTTGTTTATGACCAAATAATTGGAGACGTAATGTAACTAGTGACATTACATGTGAAACTCTTCATAAAAACACTTTTTGATATCGAAGAGGTCAAGTATTCGAAAGAGAGTAAAATATCTCGATATTCTGATTGCTTCCTTGACCTCTTTCTAGTTCTCTATGGTGAATTTTTTTCTGCCAATAGATCTTGTAAGGCTTGGAACTGGCTGCTGAGCGTTATCTTGTAATCGTTGAGTTTGTTAGCTTCCCGAAAGAAAAGTGTATCAGACTTACGTAATGCTGCTTGTCTGATTGTCCAATGCTTGTTTAGTTCCAGTGTTAGCTTAGCTACCACCAAATGGTGTACTGAAGCTATATCAGCTCCTTTATTTGTTCCTAGATCTTCCATGGACCTTATGAATATTTTATTGGTAAAAATGTGGTTGATATCTGGTTTTCTGTGGTGTGATTCGGCGAAAGCTATGTGGCTTTGTGTATGCGTTTGTAGAGGAAACGGTGCCACCTCTAGCCACATTGTTTAAAGCACATAGACTTACCAGTCTGTCACTGTTGTCGTTCCTTTCTACCAGTCCATCTCCTTGTATGAGGTTTCTGTACCCGGTGTTGTTCATACCGACCTTGATATTGAAGTGCCTTATCAGGATGGTCGGATGTTTTTCTGAACAGTTCTCTAGGACTGATTGGAGCCTTCCATTAAGCATTGTTGTTTGTCATCTTCACTAGTGTCATTCGTGTGTGTGTGTGGCATTGATGACATTCATTGTAATCTCTTCCTTAGTTGTTTCGAAGGATGCTTTGATGATTGTGTATCGATGAGATTGCTATCCCAAAATCAGTTTTCGTGGTTACTTGAACAGGGTCGGTGCAACTCTTCATGTGTGTGTGTATGTATGAAAGGGAGGAGGGCATCTGCTTCTTCGTGACCAGAGTTGAATAATGGGTTTTCTGAAGTTAGTATTATATTATTGAGATTTTGCGCAATGGGTTTGACACCCTCCAAGCACTTCCAGGTTATATTTTATTTTCTCCACCATTAGAATTAATGTTCTAATCCTCCGTATTATGTTAACATTCTATATATGTATATTAGTTTTTGCTGTGGTTGTCAGAAGGAGTATCAGGCTCTTGATTTCCATAGAATGTTGGTTTTCACTATGATACGTCATAACTCTTCTAAATGAAGACCCTTTTACTCATGGGACATAGTTAACATAATTTGAATTCTTCCCGCTGGTTAACATTTTCTTACCGAATCTCCTTTTGCAGGGTTTGGTTGCTAATACGATTCTTAGCCTTCCTCCTTAAAGCAATTAGTCCCTTTGATAAATTTCAATAATGTAATAAGAAGATGAACATAGTTCTTCCTCCTTAACCCTTGTTTCAGGACTGTCATTAACTCAAGAAGAAATAATGGTGAATTTAACTCTTAAGTTATCCTAATAATAATGATATCTACACATATAATCATCATTTATTCATAACTTTGATAGTTCATCAGACAAAAATAATAAGTATTGCATAAAAGTAGTAAATCCGACAGTATTGAGATTATACTAGTGGATGTACTGGAATTTGTTCGATAATTGATGATCTATCTTATTATTAAGACTTCATGATTATTAAGATCTGATACTGATGAACCTAAAGATACTTACTTTCCACTAGCAAGACTCATTTTCTGGTTATTTAGACTTTTCAACTTAACCTATAACCTATTCATTTTATCTTTTAAAATGATCAGCTACTCTATAACCATGTAAAGGCTAACTTTGTGTCAGATTGAGAGTATGAATTCAAAAAATCTTGATTTGAAATTTAGTTTGATATAGGCTACTATAATCATGCCAATTAGTTGGCTGTATTAACCAAATTAAAGACTTAACTTGAAAGTTCTACTTATCAATTCATAACACACTGTTTTCAATAGTCTACTGATTTTCCATACTAGTTTATGAATTTAATAGATCAGATTGTGATAAATTAATATTATTTTAACCTATACAAATGAGATGGATTTTACAATTTCAGGTCTTTTTTTATTGAACCATCATTCTGTTTTCATTTGAAATAAAATCTTCCTACTTATAACACTTATACAGATGCTAATGGACTAATTTCATGTGATTGGACCGTTAGACAATATGCATTACAAAAAGCAACTCACTTAACAATAAGTCAAGTAATTCTTGCTAGACAATGTAATTTACATTCAAGTCATAATAATCTTGTTTGTTCATTGAATCATCATGATGGAAATTGTGCGACACCAGCGAAATGCCAATTATACACAGGACCGGATTATGTGAAAATAATGTTTAAGTTAATTCAGTTTCTTCTTGATGATCCTGTCGATGCAATATTCACAGATGCTTTGGTAAGTTTTTTATAATACGATTTTTTTAATATTGAAAACCTTTTATAGCTTTTACTTCTATTGTGAGTACTTAGTTAATATTTGAGTATTGCTTTCACAAATTTCTTACCTTATCATTGACGAAATATACATTGATAGTTTAAATTCATTCAGTATTGTTTGTTTGAATCTTCCCATCGATTTGTTAGGACTGCAACTGGTACATCCAGCTGACGAGTCCCAAATAGGACGAAACGCGCATCCTGGATTCCACTGCTAGCCACTATCCATCTCTGCTTACCATACATTGATAGTGTTGTTCAGAAAAATTATGAATGTTTCATGATCACTATTCTAACTCAGAAGACCCCATACTATCAAGAGTCTGGATATTATTTTATATTTTTAACTAAGGTTCATTTTTGTGGTAATTTGGTGGTTTTCAGTGTTTTAAGTGTAACACACAAAATCATTCTTTAAAATTGTCTTGGTAAAAATCAGACCTCTAGAATGAAATAATTGTCCGATAAGTTAAAAATTAGAGTAGGATGATTTATGAAATAGTGAATGTTCAATTATTTGATGTAAATCAACATATTATTCTGTGTAACACTCAAGTAATGGACATTGATAGCTGAAGATTTGATAATCAGAACTCGATAGAAAAGCTAGTTGTTATATTTTGAACTTACATTCCTAGTATATCGCGTAATACTTGAGCACCAGAACGCTAGTACCATCCCGAGTCGCAAAATCAGAAGACAGAAGACAAGTAGAAGGAATGTTATTCCAAACCGTGTCAATTATGATACAAAACTGTGAGGTATTTATCGTTTTTAGTAGAAACGAAATCGTCACTATAGTTATCCAATCCTCACACAGGGAGTTATCAGCATTGTCCCAAATCGAAGCTACACGTAGTGATTCTAGAATATTCTTCCAAGAGCTGATTGGATGGAATATGTTCGGCCCCTTGTGGGCTTCTTCGAGCTTCCTCAACTTCACCTGTGGACCGTCCTCACACTCGTGTTATACGAGCTTCCCACGATCGTTATTTTTATTAGGGGTTTTTCTCATCACTTTCAATAGATTGAACTAAGGTGGTTGAGTCATTGAAGGGACAAGTCTTTATTTATCTACCCGGATTAAATGAAAGCCTCATCCACTTCAGTGGGTCGGATACCGAAAGCTTGCTTGACTTCACCAGCTAACACCGTCCTTTTGATTAAACAAAATGTCTATTTTCCAACCAAAGGATTAGTGTACTGTTCATTAGTTCACTCTGTTTTACTTTATAGTTGTGAAATGTACTTCAAAGTAGAGGATACTTGTAGGTTACAAGTATTTGGTCATAAGTGCTTTCGAAGCATTGCCCACGTATGTCAGCACCACCAGGCGAGTAATGCTGAGGTTAAACTCAGGGATGAAAATAACAAACCAGTTGCTGAAGTAGTAAATGTATGGGGTAGTTGAACATACGTGATACATGTCGTAACCACCTCAGTTGATGAAGGGTAATTCAACTGATTTGCCAGCGACCCTGAAAATATCATAGCTCAGCTTACACACAGATTTCTATTGCCGGGAGTAAGGTTTTAATGTTAGAGCTAACATATTAAGAACAACGTGGAAAAGACCGCATGTGATACGCCTGAAGCACTTGCCACTTGGCCCCAACGGTTACGCTCCCAAGTTATCAAGATCACTTTTAATACAGTTTCCTATTGTGAGGTATCTCAAGAAGAATCCTTCCACGACTTGTGCGACCAGGGAATGACAATCGTCCACATATCTATGATAGTATTCGAGATCAACTGGTTTATGATCAAATCCCTCCCCCATAAACAAAATGATGGACCTATACATTTTTGGGATAGAAATTTAGGATAGATAATAAAGATTAATTTCCCTTTCATTATACAACGTTGTTTCTTTTGCATCTAATATTATTCATCTAATTGGTTCTTCAACTTATTCTTTACCCACTGTTAGCTCACATCGGCTTTAACTATAACTCAATTAGCAAGAACAAAGTGCTACTCAACTTTGAGCCACATCATTTCTATGGGGGGCGGGATACTGCTCATATTGCCAAGTGGAAGAGGATAAAGTGCGTTTCAAATGTGTGAACTAATAATTAAAAATCAAATGGCTTGACTACTGAGTCACTGCTTCAGATTGATTAGTTTCTGTTTCGAAAACGCCGCACCATACCTGTTATCTTCACTAGACGACAACTGATTTCTTCGTACACAGTTAAATAAATGTGTAAATTATCTGTTTCCAACTCAAAATACTAAATTACCGGATAGTTGTTTAAATTTATTTTATTGTTTTCTTTCATTCTTACTTTTTGGAAATCTAATTAGCGAGCTTTTCGTGAGTTACTTGGATATTTAGTTGCTTATAATAAAGAAACTCAAACGGTACTTCAAAAAGCAATTGGTCCAATCCTACGTCGTCTATTACGCTTCGTAGGTGGACAAAGTAACTTATGGAATCTACGAAATCCGGAATCATTTCTACCGTTAGCAACTCATCAGCAAAATGATGATGAAAATAAAACAATTACAAATTGTAATCCGACGAATAATAATTCATCTTATTTAGCTGGGAAAAAATCTGTCAATTGTCAATTAAACGTTAAAATTGATGAAAATAATCTTACAAAAGCTACGAATGAATTAAGTGTTACACTACCGAAAATACCAGCTGATGCCAACTTTCGTGATCGCTGCAATCTTGCATTAGCGACACTTATAGAACTGGCCAAAGGACAATCAGGTGCTTTAGCTATCGGTCGAGAAGTTCACTCTGGTAAGAAGGCTTTTTCTACTTACCATTATTTTATTTTCATTCTTATTTATGAAAGGACTTTAAAAGATAGTGATTTTCTTTGTACACCATTTACATGCTATGTTTTAATCCCAAATTTTCCGTAAGTGATATAGGGATGAGCCTAAAACAACCACGAGGGATTTTTATTCGGTCCCCTAGCCAATCGGAAAATGGCTTTTCTAACTGAGTAGTTTATGGAAAAGGTAACAATAATATTACGAAGTGTAGACAGATTTTTCATAATTAGTCAAACTATCAAAGTCTTATAGAATCTTTTCTGTTTGTATACCGAGAAAACAACAAAGTATAAATTCTTCTATATGGATATTCAACATCTGTCTTCTCAAACCTTTATAAGGACTCAAAGGGATTTTAGGAGTCCTCAGTTTGTCTCCAGGTTAGTAATTACTGTTACGATTTATGACTAGAAGTTAGAGTTAGAAATTAAGGTTAGAGTTTTCATCACGAACTGAAATTGACAGCAATGCAATAACAGTTTGTAACCATATGGATTGGGAGTCTACGGTTGGGTATTTAGGACTTTGGACTCAAGGTTTAGGTGAGCGTTAAGTGTTTTGGAGTTGTGAATTAGGAGGACATTTTATTTACCCATATCATACAGTAAGAGCTGAGCATTTCGTACGTTTGAAGTAGATGCTTCCACTCTATGATTAAAAAAATGTTTTCATTTTCCTATTGAACGTTCTGAGCACTAAACGAAGGTATTTGTACTGCTTATGTTATACGAAATAAGATTAGAGTCATTCATTTGCGAATTTAGCTCACAAAAGCTTACAATCGTTTTCCAAACACTGATTGGCTTATCCCTATACTTTTACGGAATTTTATTTATTGCTTTCACGTGATCAAGTCACTTGACAATAGAGTCCGTTGATGACACGATCGTTTTGTACCTGTCAAACTAATCACCTACTCTTAACCATTTACCCATTGGCTATGAATTACGACCAAGATATTAACACCTATCAACCCACGAGTTTCTAATATCCCTCTTGTGAACAATCAGAAGATGACAAGGCGGTTTCACCTTATATTGTTCTAACTCTTCTATAAACATCAGTTACACTACCACAACGCACCAATAAGACAACAAAGTCATAAGTTACACAGACACAGCAATAGGTAAATAATCAATCAATAATAATTCCAGAACGGTTAGACATATATCAACAATTATTAAGTCAAATGAAAGGTCATAATAAGGACAATATGGAAATAACACAACCCAAAAATGTAGATAATTACACCATAAAGATGTGTGTAATAATTCCCCGTAGAATAGTTCCGAAAGTTTTGCCTTTCCGAAATATTCACTCCTATATGACGTATTGAAATAACATTAATTTGTAAAGCATTGACAACTGGTACCATCATCTTTTGAAAGCACTGTCTTATAGACTCATCTAACCCCAGTTTTTTCTCAAGTTTGAGAAATCATTCTAATCACTGTAGAATCAAAAAATTTGAAATAATTACATCTTTTCCTACCTTAAACTCTGTATGACTCATAAATATTGTTCACCACCTCGTGATCTCACTGCAAGCGAGACTTCTTGTTACCAAATAAAAACATTTGTCCATGTAAACTACATGTAAGAAAATCGGTTATGAGACAAATATCCTGTAATTTTATATGTATTCTTGCAATAACCAAACAAGTACCGTAGTATGAAATGAGTGTAGTACATAAATGTAAAGAAGTTAATTAGCTCATGATTAGACGAAAGCAGTCCAACTGTTTGGAACATACAAGTTTAAGACCCATCCACCATGGTTAATTACAGCTCCACATTTAATCTCTCCATAGATGTAATAATACAGCGTAATGATATGGCTATTAATTTCTTCAGTTCCATCAAATCAGTTTTGACTCACTTTGGCGGTAAATAGAATGGATAAACAGTAAAGCCTAACGAACCTTTGAAATAAGGAGAAACCAGTTCTTTCAAACAAATAGAATAAAACTTAAGTCCAGAATAGAAAATACCATTATTTTGTTGTTTATAGTTGAAATTTTGCACTCGGTACTTAGGATTATCTTTATATCACATCCTGATTAGACAAAAAGTTTATGTGTTGACATAAATTCAATTTAGTATTGTTTGTTTGAATCTTCCCGTTGATGTTTAGGACTGTAACTGGTCAGTCTCTTATTGGCATATGTTCATACTGTGCGTATTGCCTCGATATAGCCTAAATTCACAAGCATGGTAAGCAGAGATGGATAGTGGCTAGCAGTGGAATCCAGGACGCGCGTTTCGTCCATAGATGTATCTTTTTGGTGTAGGAAAGTTAATAGCGACAACTGAAAAAGCACGTACTTGAATCACAATTGGTGGTCAACATGCATCAATAACTTAGTGAAGCGAATCAACAGTAACCATCATCATTTAAATCCTAATACTTCAGTTTCTGTATTCATTCCCTAATTTAAATTTTCATAGAACCATTGAAAAAAGTACATTTCCTTTATACTTAATTTGTACAGCCTCTCGATGTTTACCTGTTAGTGGAATACAACACATGGTACGTTTTGTTTTGAGTTCTGCAAAGTTTCATGCTACTCATTTAATCGGCCGTCTAACAGTTGTTGATAAACTAATTCGAATGCATCAAACAAGAAGAATATTACTAATGCAACAGCAACCACAACGTCAGGAATCCTTATTATTGTCATCTGATTTAAGTATCAAGAATAATCCTGATAATAATAATAATATTAATAATAATAATAATAGCACTGACATATCATCATCCATGGATAAGTCATCATCAGTTGTTAAAGATGAAACAAATTCATTATCATCACAAACAACAACATTGTCATTAACAGACCAATCATTAGCTAGACGACATTTATGCTCCACTATAATATTTGCTAGACGTCATTTATTACCGCTTTATCCGAAACCGGATAATATGACTATGTGTTTTCCATATCATTATCAATTACAATCAACTGATACACATTGTGGTGATTTTTTCTCAAGATTACCACCATCATCATTATCATCAGCAATGAGAACGATTAAAGCTACAACAACAACAGCAGACCAACATCAACACCAGAATGAATTAAATAATGTGGATTATTATCATTATACACAATATAAAGCTAATCGAATTGTAAGTTATAAAAAAAATTATGTATCTATGATTAATTACTTTTTGGCTGATAATTTTGAATAAACATGAGAATTTTTCAAAGTTGAAATCATGAGTCAATTGAACCTAGACCACCACGGAAAACCTAGAAGCGCTGGACGGCCGTTTCGTCCTATTATGAGACTCCTCAGCAGTGCGCATCCACGATCCCGCATTCGCGAGATTCGAACCCAGGACCTACCAGTCTCGAGGTTAGAGCCCTTAACCAATAGACCACTGAGACGGAATCCAACGGTGTTAATGTCTAACTTCAACCGATCCAAGAATTATGAGCGACCATTCACCAATTGTCTTCAGTGAGTTGTTATCTCACAACAGACATGGTTGAACTCAACTGGTCACTGCTTCCCACTAGAACTCCAGGACATGTATCTTGGAGTCAGTCACTAGTGAGCATATGATTATAATCACAGGGGGTTTTGTGGAGATTTCAGTATTTTTCAAAATTGAAATCATGAGTCAATTGAAGCTAGACCACCAGTGCTTCCAGGTTTTCCATGGTGGTCTAGCTTCAATTGATTCATGATTTCAACTTTGAAAAATACTAAAATCTCCACAAAACCCCTTCAAACATGAGAATATTTACGATTTCTCGGAATCAACTAACTTCAATAAGGCGGTTTTAAAAAGAAATATTTTTATAATCCCGTAAAATTCAATTTGACAGTAACTTAAATGACCTCATTACTGTCGATTATGATATAATCAAATTATTTTCTATTATGTCAATTGTAGAGGAAAGAAATAAGTTTTAGGTGCCACTGGATTCGACTTGTTCTCATGAATCTATGATATTAGCTTAGTAGATTCCAGGGATTTATTCACTCTCTATAACTGGAGCTTTATCAATCTTTAAATGAACATTTTCAAATAGTAAACGTTTTTTTAACTAAACAAACAATTCAAAGAATAACACGCTTGGAAAGTGGAGTTGAACAATTCAATCTTTGATCTGGAAATAAATTATTCTCCTGTACTCCTGATGAAATTTGTACTACAAACGAAACATCTACCCACTAATTTCCTCTACTGTCAATGACAAGCATAACAAGTGTCTCACGGTGATTTTAGCGTACTAAAAATTAACAACAAACATCGAAGAATTCCAGTCTACGAAAATTCCTAAATATCTATTGCTCATCATGTAACTACCAAGATTTCGTCAGTGGCTCTAACAATACCAAATACAGAATTTACTTGTTATTTTAATAAGTTCAAACAACAAATATTTTTGTACTGTCGGTAATTGGATAAAATCTTACACCCTAAAGTAATATAAATCAATAACTTTGGCAAATTTAATCTTTCTTCATACAAATTGATTTTCAATGCCTTACTCTGCTAATCAAGTACCAATTTCATTTATGAGAGGTTATTACTTTTGATCAGATTAGCTACCCAGATAGATCTTTTTATCCAAATCGAATTAGATAAACTGAACGATTTATTCGAACAGCCCAGAGTTGACGAGCTAATTTTCAAGTACGGGGATAATGTTTCAAGTAGAAAGAAAATCAGAGTAGTAATAGTTGACTGATGTGGCTCAAGCAACCATAGAATTCAGTGTTAGTAACCTGAAGAGAACGCTGGTTCGAATGTTTCACAAGTTATTTTTTTCCTTCGTCAAATCTAAGTAATTTCGTATTCATTATATACCATTATTTATTATGAGAAAATAGTTTATTTCAATCTACTAATCCCATATTATCACTCAATAACTTTTTTTTTGAAACACTATCTTAACTGTTTACTTTATTTATAGGCTAGACGAGTCTTTCTCACTGCTGCCAGAGCATTGCTTACTTGGCAAAGTGAGAAAATTTTTGATCGTTATGATCCAATCCCACCGTCTACGTTTAATGCAAATTCATTTATTGAGTCAGAAATTAATCGATTAGATGCACCACTGGCTACATGGTTTAGAAATCGATTGTGTTTGCTACTTTACTCATCAAATGAAACGTCTAATGTACATAGAATAACTAAGAATAATAGTTGGAACATTTTATTATCAAATCATTTACCAACAGATGTTAAACAATCATATGCTACACCATCTAATACTGAGGCCCTAGCTTTATCATCCACATCACCATACATAACATGTCCAACTTATAACAAAAACATCAGTAAAGTAGAAAAGTCTAATGGAATGGACGATGTTAATTCTTCTAAAGATATTTCAAGTCAACAACAGCGATATGAACAAAAAGGTGCTCATAATTCACTACATTCACTAGGTGAAGAGTTATCTTTTAACAACGCTTCCTCTTCTTCTATAAAGATACCACCAATCCCACCACCAAGAAGATTAACTATCAGTAATTCTGAATTAGTAAACGATTATAAAAAAGATTCTACTAGGTCTGAGAAAGATAACAGTATTAATGGTCCTGCTGCAATTGTTAATAACGGTGATGATAATGATGATGATGATAATGAAAGTGAAAATACTAGAAAGATAAAAGCTCAAATTTTAAAATCATCATTTGCTCGAATTGCACTAGAACCAGCCTATGATCTGGTTGCCTTGTCTGAATCTGGCAACTATAGTAGTGTAAGTGAATTTGAAGATGATGAGGATGAGGATGATGATGATGAAAATGGAAGACAAGAACAACAACAGCAACAACAAAGTTATTTAAACGAACCAATTTATACAGGTCGATCACTTGGTTCCGAAGCTGATCTACAATGTGAACAAGTTACTGTCTTAAGAAATGCCTTGACACGTTCTACACATCAATTAAAACCTTTATTGCCAATACCTGGTCTGTCATTTGTCATGAGTTCATTTCAACAAACTAAAAAGTTACCCAATTCAGATGAATATTATGAATCAGTTGATTGGATACGTGGTCCTATTCTGGGTCATGGTGCATTTTCACAATGTTACCAAGCACGTGATGTTAGAACTGGCCTACTATTAGCTGTAAAACGCATACGTCTTGGTCGAAATGGTATGTTTTCACTTTTCTCTTCAGAGAAAAATAAAGCATATCCATCACAAATAAATCAACAAAATAACCATGAAAACGAACCAAATTGTAACAATAATAATGATAATAACAATAGTAATAATAATGGTCAACAAAATCCAATTTATCATCGTCCATTATCACCGACATCTTTAAATCAATTAGCTGAGGTTGAAACTGAAGTACGTATTATGCTTCAGTTAGATCATCCTAATATTCTACGTTTATTTGGTGCTGTGCATTGCGTAAAACGTGGGTTCGTTGATTTATTTATTGAATGGATGCCAGGGGGTAGTATAACAAGTTTATTACAACAATATGGAGCTTTTAATGAATCAATTACGTTAAATTATGGTATACAATTAATACGTGGTTTAGCCTATTTACACAAACATGGTATATTGCATCGTGATTTAAAAGGTAACGTAAAGTAAATATTTCATCCACTGTTATTTTGATTTTAATAAAAATGCTTTCAAATTATTTGCTAGCTAATACTACTGAATTAAACTAGCAAGTGGACAGACACTACAAAATTAATCAGCAGATTTTGTCAAATAGATTATCGTAGTGTTAATAGCGCAAACATTTTTGACCACCATACAACTGGATTTTTTTAATTTGTGGTACTTTTATGTTATATAGATTATATTGACTCTGAAATTTTCACCACGAATTAATTAATTTAATTAGGATAAAAGAGCTATTCAATGACTACCCTCCAAACGTCAATCCATGATAACTAATCCCCATAAGTTTCCCAATAATATATTTATTTTCGTCACTGGAAGGTTAAAAGTTGAAACTTAGTTCATACGAAATTTACTTAGTATTGTTTGTTTGGATCTTCCCATTGTTGTTTTTAGGACTGTAACTGGTCAGTCTCTAATTGGCATGTATGCATACATCCAGCTGACGAGTCCCAAATAGGACGAAACGCGCGTCCTGGATTCCACTGCTAGCCACTATCCATCTTTGCTTAGTTCATACGAGTTATGTAGCTTTGAAGTAGACCAACTATATCGAAAGCTTCACCCATAGATGATATAACTTTAATGCATTAAACATTTTCTTGTGACTGAAATTAGGAGTTGAACAAGTGTTTTATCAGTTTTGAATATCCTCCCCCCCCATTGAATCATTTAAATGTGAATAGCATTGAAATTATTAAGAATATGATTAAAAATCTAAAATGTTTCTGACAAATATTTTCAATGTTTGTCATTTCTCATTGCTGATATTCAGAGCTGCAAATGGTCAGTCTTTTTCGGCACAAGTGAGTCATGAGCGAATTGCTTCAATATGACCATTTAGTCAGAAGTGATTAGTAAAACTGTAACAATTGGAAGAGCCAAATACTATTGGTTAAAATTCATACTCATTGCGCAAGTTAATGGCTATCTGGATCTAGTAGCTCAATGGATAACGTGTAGGATTTTGAAATAGTAGGTACTGGGATTGGGTCTCAGTATAAATATCAACACTCGGACGCAGGTATATCCAGACGATGAGTTCTGAATAGAAAGAAATACATCCTGAATTTTATTGTTAACCACCATCCAACTTCACTAAAAACAAATTTGACTATTATTGGAAGAAATATCATCTTCTAGGAAACAAAAGTTTCATTATCATTTACCAAGCTAACTTACTAATGAAAACCAGTCAACACATAAGTCTTGTTCAAATAAATCTTTCAATCTTTAAATATGTAGTAATAAAAATAATAAAATATGGATCCAATCACTCAATCGAATATGGTTACAACATAGTAATATATAGGTAATTTTAGATATATTTTGTTAGCTAGAACATGAAATTAATTATTTAATGTAAATTGTATAATTACTTAATCATACAATTAACACTGTAGTCATCATCTTATTTAAAAATACATCGTATTATACATTAAGTGTTCATATTGCCATTAGCAGTAATATTATAAAACTGTTACTATTCTGTGACTATGATGCTGAATAACCACTAAGCACATAAATGCTTGAACGCGCGTTCATTTACTGAGTAAATGGAATACTATGCTCGTATAAGGAATCTTTGTATAGTCGATAGGCAGCCTCAGGAAATTTAGTTAGGATTTTTAAAGTAGATGTTAATTTAGATGATTTCACATCTTGCTAGGTCCTGTATGGTAGATTTGTCATCAACGAATTTCGAATGTTTCTTTTTATGAGTGAATAAGATCGAAATATGGATATCACAAATTTCTGTTGTGATCTGTTTTAAAGCCCTTTTGGTTTTCCCTCTTAGATCGCTTTGACGTTAATTATCTTGTTGTGCAGTCATTCCTACTGTTAACGAAGCGTTTATATTACATGTATTTACAGTTTTTCAGTCAACAGTTTGTCTGTACATGTATCATTAAACGGAATACAGTAAAGTATAATGTATCTTATATAGTAGTATATTTGATAATTTATAGTTTCACACTTTGTATATTTGTAATATTTAAGGTGCTAATCTTCTAATCGATAGTACTGGAACTGTTATCAAAATATCAGATTTTGGAGCCTCAGCTCGTTTAAGTGGTGAACAAAGTGTTGCTGGTCAATTTCAAGGACAAGTTATAGGTACATTTTCATTTATGGCACCAGAAGTAAGATAATTATTTTCTTAATTTGTTTAATGTTAATTATATTTCTTATCATTGCTGTGACAGGCTCCATTGATTGCGATGATTCAGTTGACTAAACTGAAATGAAGTCAGTGATTGAAGACGAGATGGTATATCTGGAAATCAATCACAGTAATAACAACTCTCGTTAATCCCTGTTTTGGTTAGAAATCTTGGGAATTCTACTGCATGTCATCTACTTACTCTTCTTAGTTCACGTTTATTTTGTAGAAAGTTGTTTAAAAAGTAGTTTTATTTTATTGGCTGCTGGAGAGTCATAGGCAATAGGTGAGTTTCATTCTAGTTTTAGACCTTTCCATAATGTTCACACTACGAATCCACATCAGACCATTCGGCACTTTCGGGTCTCGTAGTGAGCATGATACTACTAAGCTGGAATCCAATGGTCTATACATTTCCAAACGTTTTGTATTCACGATTTAGCACTAATCACCATCCATTATTTATACTACTCCTACTACCGCACCCGCCATTCATACTATTCCTGCTTGTTAGTGTGGGGTGTGTGGAGATCGCTAAGTCTTGTTATTACCAAAAACCAATCCAAGTCAGGAAACTATGGAAAACCTGGAAGCATTCGACAGTAGTTTCATCGATGATCAACTCAATAAACCACATTTCATTATGTGCTTTAGGTTTTCATTTAGTTAGTTTATTTTCCTCAATGAATACTTTCTTTAGTCTTCATTTAATCTTTATTGAACCCTATTAATTCCTATGTGATGAGTAATATATGCCTTTCTTATTATTATTACTAAGTCTTAGATATTGTCAAACAATCTAATCACTATTGCGATTTGTATTTTCGTCTTTTTTAATATTATTATTAGGTACTTCGAGGTGAAACATATGGCAGAGCTTGTGATATTTGGTCTGTTGGTTGTTGTCTAGTAGAAATGCTTACAAGTAAACCACCATGGCATGATGCTAGACTAACAAACCGTTTTGCTCTTATGTTCACTGTAAGTGTATATTGGTGTATGTATGTATTCTGTTTATTCAATAATAATATTACTATGAAGGGATTTGTTGAGATTGTAAAACTTTCTGTAGCTTAAATCACGAACTGATGTTGGTTAGTTCATCATTGAAAACTTGATAGCATTGGATGACCGTTTTATCCTAGTATGAGTCTCTTCATCAGTTTTCATCCATGACTCCGTATCTTATAATCTAACGCAGAACCTTCAGTCTCATGTGTGAACTCTAAACTTCTAGACCACACTGGTCAATTCACGATATTCCGTATCCTCATTCATTGCCTGTGGTGGATAACTATCTCATACCCTGTTATTATTTTATGTCCGACTTTTATCACATGATTTATTCACCAATCGAAGTGCGACTTTTCCAGTCCTAGCACTGTTCCAAATCAATGACGTTCGACCGGTATGAGCAGTCTAGCGTCATTATTGGTCCTTTATCCACCTAGCCCTCCCAGTTGTGTCCAAAACATCAATAGCAACTACTGTTACGCGAATAATTTATTTCAAGCATGCTCGGTTTATATACCAGATAAACAGACCGCATCACACCATAAAATAGAAAATAATATTTGTACAAGATCAAGCCCAATGTGGCTGTGAACTTGGGAGACAGTAATCAGTAAACTGAATATAATTTAGGGACAGTAAATCGTATGATAATAATTTATAGCTCAAAATAAAGCTTATAATAAGATGAATATATATAAAGTCTAATCACTGAATAGTTAAGCAGTAACAATATATAGAATAATAGTCCATTAATAGATCCTGGAAGTTACCCGTACTTATGTCTTCACTAGGATATAACATATCCGACAATGATAATAATAATAATAACTTTAATATGATATTTACGCTCCGTTGAATTTAGTAAGCCAAGTGAAATTAGCCAATACTTACAGTTCATCCACTAATTCCTAACTGTTAATGATGGATAGGTTTCATTTCAAAGTCAACCGTTTTACTACTCACTGTTTCCTCTGATTATTGTTAAGCTAATAGGTTTTGTTTGTTATTGTCATATTGATTGGTGTTATATCTATCGTATTTGGTCATTTGTACACTATTCAGATTGCTACTTCCAACTCACCTCCTACATATCCGAAAGATTTGACTACTGATCTTATTGCAGTTCTAGATGCTTGTTTTGCACGTAATCCATCTGATCGTCCAACAGCGAATCAACTATTAACTTACAATGTATTTGCACGCCTTATTAGTCAACAGCAATCAGTTACTGCATTAGAACAAGGGAAACAAGCATCAATATTATCCTCAGTATCAACATCTCCGAATGCAATGAAAACGCTTAAAAACACTGATAAATCGGTAAAATGTCAGATAAACTCAATGAAATCCAGTACAAAGTCTTCATTCAGCTATCAACGTTTATTTAAAACATTCCAATCAAGCAAAATCAGCTCTACAATGAATGATAAAAAGGTGATAGTAGTCGAAGAAGCGGAAAATGAAGAGAGTGATGATGATGGTGAGGGTTGTGTGGGTAATTTTGAGAGTGACAGTACAGCTTTAGCTACATCTACACATCTTAAACATATTCAACATCATTCTGATAAACATCGTCTGCAAAAACAGCATAATCAACATCTCGATGACAGTGGACTTTTGACTAGACGAAGAAAGACAAGGAGACCAACTCTACCCCCATTAAATTTTCGTAGAAAATATCATCCACATACACCTGTTGTCTCCCCATCCTTCAAATAATGATATATCACACCATTCTAAGTTATCATGTAAATATTTTAATTGTCAGGGATGCAGTTTGTGGGTATAGAAACATTTATACCCAAAACATAAATTGGTTTTTTTTATACATTTATTATAGGTAAGTTGACTTTCTTTATGTAAACGAATTATTGTTTATACGAAGTCACTAATGAAACATGCGATTTGTGATTAATTTGAAATTACTCAAATCTAATTTATCGACCTGACTCTGCTATGCTAATCGAATACAAGGCGTAATTATGTTTGGTTAATCTTAGTCTCATTTCAATCACTCTGAGTATTATATGCTTAGTTGTCATTACAAATGATCGAATAGTGAACTGTTATCTTTAGGACTATTTGCTTTGTTTCATTTATGACTACCTTTTTTCAACTTGAATTATCATTCGTTATATCATGATAAACAGTACCACGTAACAGTATCTTATCCGATCTAGTTACTAATATAGTTTAATAGGAATTTTTAAGTAACCTCAGTAACATCAGCAATACGAACTAGGTCAATGAATTTTTCATTAATGTGGTAGCGCTTAACATCAGTTTGTTGATCGTGCCAACACTTGTATTACTTCAACGTTTCAAAGCATATGCATTGAAAAGTGATGTTAGGAAGCATTGATTGACTAGGTTTTAATACTTAATAGTGCAGAGTTAAGATAACGTTTATGATTATGCTGTTAAACTGCATATTATAAACTATCATGGATACAAAACTTGTTTAATTTATAAGTAATTTCTCATATATAATTTATTTTTATTTAAACACATAAATATTGGTACAAGGAAGCACCAGATAAATATGCGCCTCACAAATCTCATTTGATTCGTGTGAGGGCTGTGATACTGCCCAGATGCCCAGACTGAAGCAGGTAGTTTTCTTAAAGGGCCACACCTGAAGGTCTAGTCCACAAGGCAGTGGAGCATCGTAAGGAGATGCAGTCCCATGGTAGCCGGTGACCAACGATTTATTCATACACCATTTGTTCCTTCAGGATGCTGGAGCCCATGTGCACCATTGGTTTGGAATCAGGGTTTTCCAACTCTCCTAGGTGAATTTCCGTGTCGACCGACCCGGTTAAAGTGTCGGACATTCGCTTTTCGTCCTCTCAATTTCGTAAACAACAGTAATGCCACGAGAAGGCAGTGAGTAGGACTTCCCTGGTAGAGGCTATATATTTGCGTGGCCATGTGAGAGCATTTGGAGAGGGAGAGCGTACTCTCCCCACTCCCGGCCGTACCAGGGCATTTGGGGGCTACTAAATATATAGGTATGTTGATATTTCAAAAACACTTAATCTTGATACAATTAATAACTGTTGGATTGGAGCTGCCCAAATTAATTAAATGCATAAAACCAGGTATAACTTGCTCAGTGATTGTTGGCGATTACTATTTTAGATAATCTACCCTAAATGATGATATCTGACTGAAAAAATTGCAAAGAAAGGGTAGTGTTATCGACTGAGTTAACTGTTAAATTGAATTAGATCATGTAAACAATTTGACCAGTGTTTCTTTTTCAATATATACGAAAGACACTTTTTATTCGATGATGTCTTCTAATATCATGTTTTATCTATCAATAATCTAAAGTTGTCAGGTTCTATATTATTTAAACTAATTGATTTCAACATTCAAGATCAAATACATTATGATATTTCCCCATAGAAAAGTGAATTCAAGTTTTATAACTACGAGATCATTAAGATATTGGTTTATTTGTTAGTTGAATTAAAGTAGTTAAGATTGGAGTCAATTATTCATTTATAAACAGCGTTAACGTTATCGGAATTAACCAGACAAATCGCTCCACCAACTAAGAACGGCCATTCACCACCACCACCCACCGAGTCAAGAAAGAGCTATCACATAGACAGCGTAGAATCTGATAAATATGTGCATCAGTTCAAGTTACTTTATCACACTAGCAAAGCACGATGAAATTGTCAAGACCAATGCCATATTGCTAAGAGTAGAAAAGGTTAGACGTATACATTGTGATTTGCGAAGAAAGAATAAATTCGAAGGATTGAAAGTATAAGTATTTTAAAACAAAGTACTACTGCATGTACGCCATTGCGATCAGCTTTAAGCCATTTTAACCAACGTCACTTATCATCGGTTAAGATGATCTCACTGACTCCAACCATGTAGTATGCACCCATCAAAATGACTTAGGCCAACAGTCAATGACTTCATCAACTGATAATATATCTTGGTTTACTTGCCCGTAGTTTTCTTTTAATCTACTTGTTTAATTAATTTCGGTATTTCCATTCTTCAACTAAAGTTTCTAAAATAAATCTCATTCTCTTATTCATTTCTTTTACTGTAATGTACACAATACAACATATATCATCAATATGCAGATATTGTAAGTAGTGCACTGTTTGACCCATACAAGTATGTCTCGGGTAACTAGGGTGAAAAACTGAACACAAGTCAGCTTATATGATATCTCGAAATTATGCTGTAAGCCATTATATATAGATTGGATTGCATCATCATATACTGGTTGTATATTGAAATGATTGGTGGTGGTCGATATTTGATATTATCCCTAAACTTCGTATATTGTTCGTCCTGATAACCGTTACTCGATAACGTCCTAACGGTGTATAAATCAGAAGGCGAAGACGAAGGGTTGATTTCGTTTATTATTGGACCACACACAGATATCCAAAACTACAGGCACGTTAAGCAAGCGTGAAAGGTGGTGCCGTAAAGCAGGCCAGTGAGCGTGAGTCGAATGAGCGAGAGATCAATCGACCGAGTAAGCGAGTACAGTACAGTGCAGTGCAGTAGTCCAGTGAACAGGATTAAGATGTACATATCTATACAAATGGAAAAGCATGAATCATCGAATCTATTGAGTGATTGATAGTAAGGCTAGCAGAATGAATATATGCGTAGGCAGTAAGCAATGCTCAAGCGTACATAATAAAGGTACAATAGTATAGATAGGTTGTTGTTGTTGTTGTACTAATGACTATCCGTTAAATAAGTTAACAAATAGGCTTAGGCAAATCAGATGTGAACAAACTTAATTTTATGTGAGCTGCTACAAATTTGCATTTATTTCATCAATTCATTTGTTTCTCTTTTTTTTTCAATTTCATAGGTATTTTCTCTTCTGAAATCTATCACCAAATTTATTTAGATCTTTTATTCTATCCTGAAGTGAATTGTAATTTTTTTGTATTAACAATTCAGTTTTAGGTGTTGTACAAATTGATTGTTGGTATTTACAACAATCTTTTGTATACTACTGATGGCAGGAAAAAGGAACGTTTTTCTGTCATTGCTGTTCATAAGATAATATGGATTCTTTTAATGAATTATTATTATTATTATTATTATTACCATTATTAGCAGCAGCAGCAGCATTATTCCATTATTGTTGTACAATTTCTGTTTAATTCTTATTATGCATAGCAATGAATGATTGAACTCGATATTTTCTAAATCTCTCTTTTTTTACAAAAAAAAACTTTCTTATAAGAGATAAACATTATGTATAAAAATGAGAAGAGATACATCATTCTTTTTCCCATACTTTTACTTACTTTACTTACGCCTGTTACTCCCAATGGAGCATAGGCTGCCGATCAACTTTCTCCAACCCACTCGGTGCTGGGCCTTCTGTTCTAGTTCTATCCAGTTTTTGTTCATTTTTCTCATGTCTGTCTCTATTTCTCGTCGTAGTGTGTTCTTTGGTCTTTCTCTTCTTCTTTGATCTTCAGGATTCCATGTAAGGGCTTGTCTTATTACATCCACTATATTATGGTCTATTCAATTAATCTTTTAAAAATGATAGTTAATTTGACAGTATTCTAAGTGTACTTACTGACAGTGAAAAAAAGTAAATTCAATCAAGTAAACATTTCTCTGAATTTTATATAGTTGAAATCATGAGTCAATTCAAGCTAGACCACCATGGAAAACCTGGAAGTACTGGACGGCTGTTTCATCCTATTATGGGACTCCTAGTCCGGTACTTCCAGGTTTTATCCATGGTGGTTTAGCTTCAGTTGACTCATGATCTTAACTATATAAAATTACTAAAATCTCCACAAAAAACACCCCCTTCTCTAAATTATTATTTTTATGATGATTGTTGTTTGTGTTTATCATTGATAAGAAGAGAATTGTGTAAAACCTGTATAAAAGAAATAATGATTATCTTCTTCTTTTTCTTCAAGAAGAGTAAAACTGACTTGATTTTCTATTCATTATTTTGATTTATTTTTTGTTTAAATCGTTAAATGTGTATTCTAATGTAAATGTGACGAAACCATCACTCTTTACTCTATCTTTACAGAAATACCCCCTTTTTTCCTTCTTCTCTACTAACTTACCTTTTGCTTATAGTTGATATTATGATTTTTTATAGTTGCTTTTGTATATTACTGTTATATTATTATTATTATTATTAGGACAATCAAATTGAGTCTAAATTCTTCTCGTTAGTAATATACTACTACTAATAATAGAAATAAGTAGGATGTTTTTTCTATTATATATGTATATATATTTATACTCCTTTTTTCTTTTTCTATAAACGATTCGTAATACTCATTGCAATATTTGTGATAATCAGTTATAGTTGAATGTTTTTTTATTATTCACATTAGGATTATGATATTGTATTGCTTTCGTTTTTTTTATGTTTCTACTCTCTCTCCTTCTCAACTTGTGGCACCCTTGTGGCACAAACAGACACATCACTTTGTACAATCAACTTTTTTTTGTATAATTAGTTATTTATTAGATTGTTTAAATAATATTTTCTCAGAAATCGAAAACAAAAATAGAATACATACAACGATTTATATAATGATTATCAGTGTGTTCTTTTAATCTGGAAGCACTAGACGGCCGTTTCGTCCTATTGTAGGACTCCTCAGCAGTGCTCATCCACAACCTCGCCTCGCGAGATTCGAACCCAGGACGTATCAGTTTCGCGTCAGAGCACTTAACCGATAGACCACTGAGCCGGCATCCGATAGTGTTTATATCTAACTCCAACTGATCCACGAAGTTGAGAAACCGTTCATCAATTGTTTTCAGTGAGTTGATATCTCACAACAGAAGTGGTTTAAACTCCACTGGTCACTACTTCTCACTAGAACTCCTCACGCTTTCAACTATGAAAATACTGAATCTCCACAAAACCCCTTCTTTTAATTTATTTTTAGATATTTTACTGTTCCAATGAATTTTGTCAGATAATTTGGGATTTGATGAACATTTTAATATATTCAAAAAAAGTTAAATTTTCTTATAATCCTCCAATGAGTGTAAGTTTGTGATCTCTAAAATACTACCACCCAAATCTCAATGATTTTTATGTTATCAGCTGTAAATGAGGCAAAAATTAGACTATTGCATCAATACTGAATGATCGATGAGTAGTAACACTACTTAATTTTAGGTCACAGATTCTTTACTGTTGATGGTTACGGATTCAACTAATTAACATATCCACTCAATAGGATCAGGGATTTATTAAGTTCACGTACGCCAATAATACATAGAACCTTAGATGTACCTGTCCCCATTAAGTATGCTGACGCTGGTTGACCGACACAAATTCTTTCTGCCCTTACCCTCTCTGAATTGAACACGAAAGTGATATGGAAAGCCTATCAGAAGTAGCGTAATGAAAAGATTAATCGATAACAATCAGAAGTGACATAAAGGACAAGTGCATTTTATTTGTTATAAACGGATCAATTTCCTATGGGTTATAGTAATATATGTTTAAATGAGTATTGTGAATTTTATTCTGTGGCACAGTATACTTTCTTGCTCCTTCTTGTGTTCTTGATTAAGTAGTCATTTGGGGGGGGTTAGCGCGTAGCACACCGTGTACTATTATCCGTCTTCGGACGCCACTCGTCACATCAGAAAGCAACCAGCCCATCTATTTTCTGTATTTATGATTCGAAGCCCACACAATTACATTGGTTGCAAGATCGCGACGTATAACAAATGATAAGTCTCAATAGATTCATAGTTAGGTAATCTGTGATTCAAATTAATTGACAAGAGTACAATTATTTGGTTTTAATTTCTAAGCGGTAAGTATAGATCCAAAGTTAGTGATTTAAATGATTGCTTACTATTAGAGCAATAGAAAAATACTATATATATATAGAATACATTGACTAACGTTTCCCTAGATAATACAACCTCATGACATTTACTTTACAAAAGCAAAATTGTGTTCACAGTCGAAATTTTAATTTGCTGTTAAACCAAAGCCTTTTTGTCAGAAGGAGGTTTTGTGGAGATTTCAGTATTTTCATAGTTGAAATCATGAGTCACTTGAAGCTAGACTACCATGGAAAACCTGGATGGCTCAGTGGTCTATCGGTTAAGGGCTCTGGCTCGAGACTGGTAGGTCTTGGGTTCGAATATCGCGAGTGCGGGATTGTGGATGCGCACTGCTGAGGAGTCCCACCATAGGACGAAACGGCCATCCAGTGCTTCTAGGTTTTCCTTGGTGGTCTAGCTTCAAAGCCTTTTTAGTTAATATTAATTGACCGTGTGATTTTCTTGACAAAAAGTCAATATGAGACTAGAACGACGTACATTATAAATAATGGTGGATCAACCTCCATATTCAATCAGAAATGACTGTCGGTCATTTGCTCATCAAATAACATTTACTCATCGAATTACTAATTTTAGTCATTGGCATTGGTGAACAATTACTGCTGATTTTTCTAGTATAACTATCCAATGATAAATGTGTATTCAAGGTGGGTGTCCGTATGTGATTTGATAAGTTTGTTCATTTTTTTGTCGAAAGTATTTTTTTTCCATCCGTTAGAAAAAACATGATGACTAAAAGGTGAAGATTTTGGTTATGGTTAACTGATTATGAAGATCGATGTATCCCTATGTGATGTTTATTGTTGAAATATGACTGAACTATAATTCACTGGAAGATGATTTTCGTCGTGAAATGACATGAACTAATGAGAGATTAGAAACTTAACACAATAATGAATTGCTTCAAAATAGATTTCGGACTTTATGGTGAGAAACTGTGACTAGTATAATTGATTTATATAAGTACTCAAATAGTCACCTTTAGCATTAGACAATGATCTCGTTATAATACAAATTACACAGAGTTGGAAACATCAATCACTAGAATCTGATTCAGCGATCCCTAATCAGCGCATACTCCTGTTTAAACTGGAAAATCATAAGTTCAGTCCTTGGAGTGGTCATGGGTGTGGACATCTGCGAAACCATAAACCAAGATGAAACAGCTATTTAAAAGTCCTTTGTATTCATTAATTTTTCAGATGATATCAGTCTGTGACGCAAACTTTCTTCAGCTTAATTAGTTTTATTGTTTGAATAACATTCTTAATTAGAGTTTACATTTTAACTATTTGTTATTCATACAATTTGTTATGAGATGTAAGTTTCTATGGGCTTCATATCACTAATTGTGTAGTCCCAGTTTATGGATTTTTACTCTGTCATCTTGTTTAATTATTAATCTAATATTTTTGAAAAATTTAATCTTCATAAAATATGCAATCATTATTTACTTCATCTTATTATTTCTTACCTTAATTAAAATAAATGATTCCTTCTAAAGTTTCACTGTAATTGGATAAAAGATGATGAAGAACAAACTGGAGTGAGACAAGGAAAGAAAACAAAGATGATATAATTGAGAGTATATAGTATGTAGTTGCAATATTCTATCATAGAAACATACACATACATGTATATTTAGGGCATGACAACTGTTGATGAACACCGTTTCCTACTCTTCATAATTCTTCACTACTTATTACTGCTGCCACTTCTATTACCATATAAACCCATACAAACAAATAGAAAATTTGTAACCTAATTAGCTAATGTATCACTCAGAGTTATTCATTAACACCCCTTTGATTTACTGTGTGGTAAGAGCTGAGTTGTTTTAAAGGGAATTTTTGATAATAAACTAGTATTAGAAAGGAGTCATCATACAACTTAGTTAATTAGTCCCATTTGTTGTTTTTATAGCATTTTCATAGTTGAAATCATGGGTCAATTGAAGCTAGACCACCATCGAAAACCTGGAAGCACTGGACAGCCGTTTCGTCCTACTACGGGACTCCTCAGCGGTGCGCATCCACGATCCCGCAGTTTAATCTTTTGATATTGTAAATTTTGGACATGCATTAAGCTTTAGTTGATTAATGTCAAGTGACTTAGTTTAAGCTATTCAAACCTCGACTATTAATCAGTGTAAATAAAACACAAAAAATCAGTGTATTGACATATAGTTTTGTTCAACTTTTTGTGCATAATCTATCCTTCTTTGTCTATCGGTTTTCCTCTCTCTCTCTTGCATCAAACCATGTCAATTTTTGCTCAGTTATGACGATTAGTGACGACCGAAATTTATCAGGTAACTCTTTCTGACTAGTTTAACATCTTATAATAGTATGAAACCACATTCATATTTGGTGAACAGTACCTTAAATAGGTTGTGATGTTTACTTCAAAAATCTGTGGACGACTCACTATCGTTAAATAATTCATTCTCTTTAAAAAATTTGCATTTGAAATCATTTCTTATAATGCCTTCCTAATCAAAAAGGATATCACTTAAAACGCATGCTATCCCGACTAGCCAATACTGAGTCAGACTGAAATTATGACTTGATCATGCAAGATACTGTGATTTTTAGAATACTCAGGCTTATTTTTTGCATAGCCTTTGTCAGCATTATTCAGAAAAGGACTTTTTTGTTCTCGTTGTCACTCAGTTACATTTTAATGGCCATTTATCTGGCTCTAATTAAATCGTATTATGGTTGTCGTCAAAATATATATCCTGGCTACCCTCGTATAGAATCATCGACTTCACTCGCGTTAGTGAATAACGGAATTAAATAAGTCAAATACGAGAATGAATTTCGAATACGTACATTACACACAATCATTGATCTGGACAGACAACCAGGAAAACGAAATGAAGAGGAAAGAGCTAAGTGAAACGGATTGGAAATGGCATGTGAGCCAACTCCATTTAATCAAGTTTGACTCTATTTATTGTCAAGCAAAAATAAGTTGCAAACACAATGAATAGGGTAAGTAATCAACACATATAGAGGATCATAAAAAAACATTCAGGGTTAATGAGCGAATAAGTGACAAGGCCAAAATGTAGCTTGAGGAGAATGAATAAATTAGTTTGTCCATTAGCTAGAATAACCTATCTGAGGTTGACATAGTATCAGCCACTACAAATCTCCCCTGTAGAAAACAGCACATTTTAAAAATGTCTGTTTTCGAAAATAACACAAGATATATGTGGTTAGCGTTAACAACAAGTGGTGAAAAAAATTGTACTACACCTGATAAAGTACAGTGTTGAGTGAGGGGTGAATAATACGAAAATGTCATACTTATGTAAACCAAATAAATGAATATTGCAAAGACACAAAAATGAAAATGTTAGTATGCGATTATGAACAAATTAATAAGCATTTATGTTGTGACTGTCTGGACAGTAGGATAACGTGTTCGTATGAGCGATTCGAAATACCGTGAAAACAGTAATAAATCGTTTGCAGTTTATGTGTGCGACAGTATACTAAGTCGGGAAAATAAGTACTGTAGAATAATAACGGGAATCGGTCTGGGGTGCCGACCGAGTATAAGGATAAAGAATAATGAAATATGAACATGTTCCGATGAGCCTCGACAGAATAAATAGCGTCAATTAACGATGAGTGGATTCGAATTTACATACACGGAGTTCTTGCTAGTAGGAAATGATAACTGCATCGATGAGCGATATTCGCTGCTCAACTGCAATTGATGATAATCATAAAATGCGAAGTCAGTGTACGTTGTTGTTCGCGTTAAAACCAGATGCATCGAGTTATCGTTAAATATGTATTGGTAGAATGACCAAAGGAACAGAATAATGACTGAGGACACGATATATGCGGAGTCGTATTCCTTTTTGGTCGTGAGGCCTAGTGTGGTTTATGTCGTTTGGGGGATACGCGCTCGACTTCGTCTGTTACAAAACCGTACCAAGGCATGATGAAAAAAAATACCAATACATATGACTGTTCATGATGGGCCAGTAAAACTGACTTAGATATGATGAACAAGAGTGTATCCCTTAAAGACTAGCTCTAAACACTATGTTCTGGTATGCAGTGCAACAGGAATAGAATATTAATTGCAGTAATCAAGTAATGTTTATGGATAATGAATGCTGCAGCATGCAGTTATATATGTGAACGAATAGATGAGATGAACAAAATCGTTACTAATCGGTTTGTAATACGGGGCCGAATATTTGTTGCGTGTATGAACATTAAAGTAAGAATCATTGATTAAACAAAAAAATGGAATGAACTCACCTAAAGAGGGAAAATTTGATGCTATTGAATAATAAAAATGGTCCAGTGAGTTTCGAATGTCATAACGTGAATGGAATGTTCATAAGATTATAATTTGATGTGTGAGTGATATAAATGCGAAAATGCAATAAATTAATGTCAACACGAACAGCAATAATAATTCCTCGTTAGGTGATAATATGACACTAATGTGATGATGAGAATATGACAATTATTGTAATCATAATGAAATGATCCTCAAGATAGATAAGTGAATAGATTTAATACGAGGACATAGTACCGATAAGATAATACGACTCGAGCATATCTATGTTCCTGCTGTACTGGCTTCGCTGAATGCGTTAGACTAGAGATTAAGTCATTTGAGTTGCTCATCGATCATATCAGCCACTTAATTCACTTATCGGACGCGTAGATTTCGAGATGTTCATTGTCTGTGTAGTTTTACGGGTTGAGTTTAGTTCGAAGTCAGGATTACCACTTTAGGGGTGTCTTGATCCCCCTCCAATTTGCTCGTATGGTCGAAAACTGCGTTGTCTATGGATTGAGTAAGCTACGTCGAGTGCCTTCGTCAACAGTATGGAGTGCAGAAAGTTCTTCATCGACGTAGTTTGCTGCAGTAGGTTTGTCGTCGGCGGGTTCATCACTTTAGTGGCTCTTTATCCGACTCTAGACCAGAAGGCTACGTGTTTGAATCACGTCGGGCTCAGTAAATATAGTGGAATTAACTTCTACAACATTCGTCTTGATGTTCTTATAAAATTCGGAAACCATTCTCATCTATTTCAATATCAAAGTATTATCCACTTACTGACATTCGCCACCACATATGTAACGGGCATAATGTAGATTTATATATTTGGTTGGATGTTTGATATTTCCCTGTTGCTAATAGTTAGGTTTAAATGATCTAAGACTTTGACACCATTTACATTATTTGAGTAAGTAAACCACCATAACTTCTACACTCTTTCTGGATTATGCTTTAGCTCAAATTTAACATTGCACATTCCTTCTTATATAAGATCCATCAGTTGAATACATCTATATCCTATTGTTTTGTACTTGGCTAAAGCTGAAACTTCTCAAATAATTATTTCAGAATGGGTTTTGTGGAGAATTTAATATTTTCATAGTTGAAATCATGAGTCAATTGAAGCTAGATCACCATGGAAAGTCTGAAAGCACTGGACGGCTGTTTCGTCCTATTATGAGACTCCTCAGCAGTGCGCACACACGATCTCGTACTCGCGGGATTCGAATCCAGGACCTAACAGTCTCACGCCAGAGCACTTGACCGATAGACCACTGAGCCGGCATCCAACGGTGTTAATGTCTAACTTCAACCAATCCACGATTTTGAGAAACCGTTCACCAATTGTCTTCAGTGAGTTGATATCTCTACAACAGACTTGGTTGAACTCCACTGGTCACCGCTTCCCACTAGAACTCAAGGAAATATCTCTTGAAGTCGGTCACTAGTGAGCATATGATTATAGATCAGAATGGGTTTTGTAGAGAATTTAGTATATTCATAGTTGAAATCATGAGTTGATTGAAGCTAGACCACCATGGAAAACCATCGGTTAAGTGCTCCGGCGCGAGACTGGTAGGTCCTGGGTTCGAATCCCGCGAGTGCGGGATCGTGCGTGCGCACTGCTGAGGAGTCCCATAATAGGATGAAACGGCCGTCCAGTGCTCCCAGATTTTCCATGGTGGTCTAGCTTCAATTGACTTACGCTTTCAACTATGAAAATACTGAAATCTCCACAAAACCCCTTCTGATAATTTCTTACAGTCACTACTATTATTATAAGCAGATGAATAGTGGCTAGCAGTGGAATCCAGGACGCGCGTTTCGTTCTATTTGGGACTCGTCAGCTGGATGTACCTGCATCTCAAAAGTTGGTGTTCACTCTGGGACTCGAACCCAGTACCCTCGCTTCAAACGCCATCACGTTATCCACTCAGCTCCTGAGTCCTGATAGCCACTTGCTTACAATACTTGTGAATTAAGGCTATATCGAGGCAATACACATAGTATGCACATATGTCAATAAGAGACTGACCAGTTGCAGTCCTAAAACATCAATGGGAAGATTCAAACAAATAATACTAAGACTTCTACCCGAAGTTTGTGCCAATGATGACGTTCAGAAGGACGATGAAAGCTCCACGACTAAACCATCCAGCTCAGAAAACAAACCTACATCAAAATACTAAGTGTATTTAAACTACTATTATTAGTTATAATTATCAGCAGTATTATTTTAGCTATTAAAATTACCTCTGTATATAAAATTGACCTTATTCTCTATGAAATATTCTCATGTCAGCTTTTTAAAAAAAATTTCAGCTTCTTTTACATACTACATGTACATAGTTCTATGGTTGCGTGTGTGTATGTGTGGACGTGTGTGTGTGTAGACGTGTATATGAGGAAAGGAAGTTCATTCCAGTAGTAGTTAATATCCATAGTAGTAGTAAGTTAAAGGTGTTTACAATAATACAAAATGATTGACTGATTAAATATAAACTCATTTCTTTTATTAAGCTATTTGTCCATTATTTCAATCTGACAAACAGATTGTTCCCCTCTCTTTTTCTATGTCCAAAACACAAAAGGAACACTAATGTTTTTTTTATTACTATTGTAATAATACATAGTAACACTTATAATAATAATTATTTATTATATGAATAGTAATCATTATTGTTACTATTAGGGAAACATATAGACAGACACTTAGAAGACACTTAGATACATTTGTACTGTACAATATAATCATGTTAAATAGGAACTTCTTTGAAAATCCTATTCATATGATACACTACATTGTTTGTTCATTGTTGAAATAAAATGTAAATTAATTTTCATCAAATAGAAGTAATGACTAAGTAGTTGGTTAGTTAGAATGACTCACTTATTCAGTGACTTAAGTGTAGAGATAAATAGTGAGTGTTGTGTTCTTCCACTATTTAGTATCTTTCGGACATTAAACTTCACTCAAATTTGCTCAAATTAAAACAAAACTTAAAAGAGAACAAATATCAGAAGGGGTTTTGTGGAGATTTCAGTATTTTCATAGTTGAAATCATGAGTCAATTGAAGCTAGACCACCATGGAAAACCTGGAAGCACTGGACGGTCTGTTGTGAGATAACAACTCACTGAAGACAATTGGTGAATGGTCGCTCATAATTCGTGGATCGGTTGAAGTTAGACATTAACACCGTTGGATGCCGGCTCAGTGGTCTATCGGTTAAGGGCTCTGGCTCAAGACTGGTAGGTCCTGGGTTCGAATATCGCGAGTGCGGGATTGTGGATGCGCACTGCTGAGGAGTCTCATAATAGGACGAAACGGCCGTCCAGTGCTTCCAGGTTTGTGATGTGGTCTAGCTTCAATTGACTCATGATTTCAACTTTGAAAAATACAAATATCTATCCTAATAGGTCACCCGAACAACAAAAATACACTAGTAAAAACACTAAAATTTACATAGAATCGGTGAGACTATAGTTTACGGACGACCTTGAGCGACATCAAAGTAACCTTGAGAGTGTCTACCTACTTACTAGGTCTAAATGAGGGTTATAAAGCCGTCTGAAGAATAAGGATTATGATCCATAGTTAGTGGTTAGGGTTAGGAATTAGATTTACGATTTTTCATCACGAACTGACATCAGCTAAAATGCTATGACGCTGTTTGACCAAATGGTTGAGTGAATTGCGCGCCGAAATTCAAGACCTATTCTAAATCTGATTGGTTCGTCCATAAATTATAGTTTCGCCATACAATCCACTAACCCTGATTATTTGAAAATGGATCAGTCAATAAATTACAATTTGATTTTAACCACAGCATATAATAACCAGGACTATACTCTTCAGATAGTTTTAGGAAGTAATTTATTCAACATTTCTGTATTTCATGTGATAATGATCTTCTAATTAGAATGAGGCGGTAAAATCATAGACTAAAATCAAACGTTAAAACCACTAAAAGAAGCACCGGACAGCTATTTTATTCTAGTTTGAACAACTCAACAATGCGCACACAGGATCAAACCTAAAACATCTAGGTTTTGTGGCGATTGCCTTCAGAAAAACTAGACCAAATTTAAATGGTCTCCATTTCAAACTTCAGTCAAGTTTTTAAGTATCATAACAAACATCCAGTTCCATCGATAAGTAGATTGTGTAACTCCAGGCATTATTGAACCCTATCGATCATTAGAACATTTGGAATTAATCTCAAAACTAATCAAGAGTGAGTAAATGATCATAGTTTGTGTTAGAAGTCTCTAGTGAACACTTTCGTTTGTAGATGGTTTTTGTCAGAATGACATCTGACGTCTGAGGGAAATCCCAAGCTCCTACGAAATAATTATATGTATTGACTATTCAAATCTTCCCATTGATGCTTAAGACTGCATTTGATCATTCGCTTGACATTGTCACTAAGTCACATGCATTTTTAGGCAGAGATGGATGGTGAGTAGTTGTGGAATCGAGGACAAGCGTTTTGTCGTGTTTGAGACTAATCAGCTGAATCCTAGAGTTGATGTTCACTCCTGGACTCGAACCAAGTACTTTTCTCTTTAAATCCCATCTCGTTATCCACTGTGCTTGTATTATACTAAGTAGTTTGCATTATGTTCAACGGTTGAAAAGATCACAAGCTTACACAAAATGCACTTGTGTTGGATGCGATGCACTTGTCTAGTCTCAGGGGTATGAATTAACGGTAACTTTGTCCGAAAACTCGTCTAACATTTGTACATGTGGTTAATACCATATCTGGTAATAAATATTAGAATGTTTTTCTGTCATTTTGATAGATATCAGTCTATAGATGTCATACATTTCCCAATTGACTAGACTTTTAAAACGAACTATATCATTTTGGAACTATTTTACTTCTTGTTGGCCACCTCCAACCACTATCTTATCTTCATTTTATATCAGAACGTTAATGAAACAAGTAATACTAAGTTAATGAAATGAGTTTATTCTTCCCATTGTTTAGTATGTCTGTCTAATGTATTCATATCATCTTATCTGTGTGTTTTGATGTTTTCTCCCCTCCCATTTCCTCTCTATATATAAGTATCTCTCACCTATTGTTTGGCTGTTTCTCTGACAAATCTCTCTGTGTTGTTACACTAATACTGACTAACTGACTAACTAGTGGGAAGTGGAGATGAATATGGAGTGAAGAAAAGTTGCAGACCTAAATTCTAGACATTCTCATCAATATTAGATGACGCACATGCACACACACACACATATACACGGATACTTGACTACTACTTCTGATAGAATGATTTGTTTTTCATCATGTTTTATTTGGATTATGAGATAGTGAATCACTGTTTCTTCTACTGTTGAAGATTTGATGATTAATCTTTTTGTTCATTTACTCAGTATATGGACAATTTTGTCTTTGATTAACGTCCTTTATGAATTGTGTGTTGTATCAATATCCCTCTCCCACTGACTCCTTTCCTTTTCTTTCCCATACACACCCACACTCACATGATCACATACTTCACTTTTGTTGTTGTATCTGTTTTTGCATGTTATCTTGTGGATGCATTAATATTATGATTTTTATGTTTATTGATTTACGTCTTTTATATGATGCGATTGCTACGGTTGAGCGATGAAAAAGTCTGTTACGTTCGAATTAATTAGATGTACTCATAATACATGCATAGATATAAACATGTTTTTGGTTTGTATACGAAAACTCACTAACAGATGAGTTGCCAAGACTCGAAATGACTATAACGTTAATGTATAATTGATGATGAAGCGAATAATTCGTCTCCAACTTCTCAAAAGAGACAAACATCATGTTGTCATTCAGTTTATGTGTATGTAATTGAATAAAAAAAATACAATTTACTATGATCATGATCATTCTTTTAACTGAGAAGCTGAATTGTAATCTCCACAAATCACATGTATGATATGCAGTGTTTGATAACACAGTCTTCGGAAGCCTCTTCATGTACAACATCTCAAATCTAATCAAACCAGAAGTCTAGAATGAAGGCATATGAACATATATTTGGATAGTGGTCGATGTGTCAAACTGTATGCAATTTACTCTGATTAGTTCTTGTAAGAGGTGCGCTGCATGAGGTATCTAAATATGATCTGGTGTGGATAGTTGGCTAAGCACCTTGAGCTAGAGGTTTGTCCAGTAGAGCTAACATGGTTAGGATCAATTTTGTAAACTTACAAAGCTAATCATTTTGGAGATTTATTCGCTACAACAGGCAATATATGTCATTGACCTTCTGACCCAGAAAAGGATACGTAGGTCGAAACCTTGACTAGGAGCATAAATAACTTTTTCCAATAGAGTATCTCCTTTCCAATTTCTCACCTATGGTTTGATTTTAAAATGTTATGTAAGCACGGACATGTGATATGTATAATTCATCCAACCTATAGACCCTCTTCCCAAAAATTATATCTTCTTTTTGGGATTTAGCTGCATGATTGTGCAGTTAACGGTCATGATAACAGTAATATCATAACGTGCTTTTTAGTATAATTTTCAAATGTAATGACAGATTTCATCAGAAATTAACAGCATCATCTAAAGAGTTATTTAGAATTTCGGAATACAGGAAGTTGAATCAATCTACAAAATGTTTGAGGGTTCTTGAAATTTATTTCGATTGATTGTATGTCTGGGTTCCAATGCGTGAAGGGATTGAGTGTATTGGAACATGAGTTTTGTGTTGTTGAGGCCTACTATAGAATCGAGAAAAAACTGGACTACTGAATTCCATTAGCGATTGTTCTTGTTTTGACATTTCTTTTGCTTCAATCGGGTTATTTAAAGTCCTATACATATGATTATCTAGTTTTTTCATTCGATTTGTGTCCCTTAATTTGTATACGTTTTAACGGTCAAGTAGCTCCTCATCTTTTCTGATTCAATCTCCTTTATCCACAATTGCTGTGGTACAACCTTTGTTCACTAGAACTATGATGTTGTCTTCCCTCTATCTGAAGTTCGTGCTGAATGATGATGAAAGTTCCACGATTAAACTAAACTTCACCAGAAACTAGGAATTTGATTTATTCTAATTTTTGATCTTCTCAACAGTGTTCACTAAATGGTTTCACACCTGATCAAACAAAAGAATCATAAATTACCATGTTCAAGACAATGAGTGAAATTACTTTTTTTCTTGGTGATATTTCGTCTTCTGAACTACATAGCTCCATTGCAACAAGTCTATCGCTCTGTTTAAACAAAACTGTGAATCAGCACTCCATATTACATTGATTCCATCGTTTTTTAGTATCCATTTTTTAGTATCAATGTTAAGTTGATTTTCCAACAGTTTGAATATTACAACCCCCAATGATTGCAATGAATGTAGTCGCAGTTTAGTATATATGCAATTGTAAAAAATGAAAACAATACATTGAATACATTATTCGCTCATCTTCCTCAAATTATCTCCTACAAACTTCATCATTCTTCCATTCCTGTTGCAACTTAGATTGCATTGGTTTTCTTTATCTTCTCCTTATGTTCCTCTTCTGTCAGCAATAAACCTATTGTCCAATCTCGATATATATTAGTTATATCTGTCCGTATAAGTAGTACACTAAACATATACATTTTGGGACTATCCTCTCCATATTTCAAGCAAGCCACAATATTTTAAGTAACGTTGAATAGTGACTAGAAGTGAAACCGAGGATGTGAGTTTCGTTCTATTCGTGGCTCATCAGTTGTATGTGCCTGGATTCCAATGTTTGTGTTCATAATCGGACTCGGATCCAGTACCTTCAACTTAGAATGTCTAGTGAGTTATCCCCTGAGGTAATAGATGTTTTCACATAGATGACGAATCTCGAATGAAACGAAACGTGCGTCCTGTATTCCACAAATCGTCACCATCCAACTCTACTTCTCATTTTCAAAGTCAAACATGTTGGAGATAAATTACTTATTGTAAACAGAGATGGATAGATTCAAAGAAACAATACAAGCTGAACTAAAATACTAACGTATTTTGTAATATCTTAAAGAATGGAAAAACTGTATTGTTGACTTTCCACGACCTAATGTTAGTGTCAATTCGACATAAAACAATTAACATTTTTGGTAAGCAAAGATGGATAGTGGCTAGCAGTGGAATCCAGGACGCGCGTTTCGTCCTATTTGGGACTCGTCAGCTGGATGTACCTGCATCTCAGAGTTGATGTTCACTCTGGAACTCTGACCAGTTGCAGTCCTAAAAACATCAATGGGAAGATCAAAACAAACAATACTAAGTGAATTAACATTTTTGTTTAAAAATTTTATACAAGTTTAAACCAATAAGGTAGAGGAACAAATCAGAATTGTTAACAATATTCCACTAATTATATTAACTATTTTATCTATTTAGATCACATGTTATAAATAGATAGATAGACTTAACAATTTCATGCCGATATTCAACAATGAATGACCTTGAGAATGATCATAGTTACTAGACTCATCAAGTACCGACATCATATGATTAAAGTATAAATCTTCTTATAGAATATAGAATTTCAGACAAAATGAATAACATTTTAATTTCCTTTAATTTTATTAATGTGAACGTAGTAAATATATAAATATGCAGTGAAATACGGTGTTATATAGTGTCAGTACTCATTGGAAATACTGTAGTGAACAAAACACCGGTTGGGGATAATCGAATGTATTTGGACGTAAATCAAAGACTATCTCACTAAATTCTGATAACCATACAGCAAACAGTTAATTTGTAAAATAACAATCAATTGTCTCAATCTTCACTGTTGCTTCTGTAAATATCAATTCATCTTCTCTAATTCTATTATTCATGCATTTTCCTACTAAATGCACTTCATTTCAGTTCTTTCCTTATCGGTCTTCTGCCAAAATACATTCTATGTCTGACCATCACCATATACTACTTATATGGATATAAGTAGACCACTCCACAAAACAATTATAAAACTAAAATAAAACTAGTTTCTAATAAGGTTTACGTTTGAGAGATGACTTTAATGATGTAATTATTGAAAACGAAAGAGTATTAGAATTTTGTTTCAGTCAATTTAATGAATCCTATATAGTCCAAATCACACCACTAGTGATTGGATCCAAAGCTGTATTGGATTTTATCCAAATTGAGAATGCTTTATGCCTAGCCCAGCCAGTTAAGTCCAGAACACCAATAACAGCCTCGGCAATATAAATCATTATTTACAAACATAATGGGTTTATATATAGCAACCAGACAGACCACATCGCACCATAAAAAAGAAAATAACATTTGTACAATATTTAGCCAAATGTGGCTGTGAATAGGGGGAACAGTAATCAATAGACTGGGGATAACTCAAGAATGGTAAATTGTATAATAATAGTTCATAGGTCAAAATAAAGCTTAAAATAAGAGGAACACGAACATGAATAGTTTAGTTACTTAACAATAATACAATGGGAAATATACATATCACATTGGTCCATAAATAGTTCACAGAGTTACCATTCATAATTTCCCACGGGATACAACAGTATAATATCATTAGATTATGATCTTACAATTTCAGAAAATGATTATAGTTAGAAATCTGAACCTATTTGACTAGTCAGTTTAAATATAACGTAGTTCATGTGATCCCTGAAGGTTGTGAGTTTAACCTTTGTCAATGTCATGAGTATGTACTACCGAGAATCCATAGAGCAGAATGTAACACGTCTAAAAATCGTCCAATTTCAATACTTTTCTATCTGTAATAACTCCATGATGTTAATGAATTTCAGTCTGAACGATCTACACATTTTCATTATCAAATAAGACAATATTAAGTAGTTTATCTTTTTACAATGAAATCAAATTATTGAATCATTTACAAATGGTTTAATTTAGATGTGTGGACAGGTTACTATCTATACAGATAAGCAATGGTGATCAGAAAGTAGAAGTTGAGTAAGATGGAATTCGAAAGTTTCAAACAACTACCTGTTACCTCATCAATCACTCTCAGTCGAAGCTCTGAAAGTAATAATATGTTTATAAAAATAGAGATGTTATGATGACTGAAAACCTGGGGGAAACATACGACAAAATAGATCATACTGGTGATAATTGTGTTGTTACGAACATCATGTTCAGTACGCTAGACTCCTGAGAAACTTACTTCATTTGTGATCTATAGACACCCACAATCTCCAACACTTGAACACGAGTGAAATCAGTAAGGAAAATTGGTCTGTTTACAAAAATTAAGGGATTTTTATATTGTTATCAATAACTTGAATTTTGTTAGCTTCCTGAAAAGGTACTAGTATTAGTAAGAGCTCAGGTAATTGACCAGTCAGATTAAGGATGATTATGAATGAGATAGCCTCTAGATTATTCGTGAATTTCCTCAAGTCCCTGATTGAATAAAAGTAATTTAGATGTTCTCCAGCATTTGTTTGTATTTTCGTAGAAACTATAATTTATGGACGAATCAATCAAATATAAGATAACAGGTCTTGAATTCTGGAGCGAAATTCGTTCACCCATTTGGCTAAATAGAGTTTAGGCATTCTAGTTGATGTCAGTTCGTGATGGAAGCCCTAAACCTACTTTCTAACACTAACTATCAACTGTAAATCATAATTCTAATTCTTCACACTGATTTATAAACCTCATTTAGTCCTAGTGGACATTCCCACGGTCACTTAGGCGTCGCTCAAAGGTCCTCCATAAATTATAGTCTCACCACTAAATTAACCTCATTCTTAAATCAAACTGGTATTTTAACATTCATGAAACTTTACAAAATGGATTTATGAAACTTTGTATTCCATACTACTGATAAGTAGCTACTATTTTTCTACACGTTTTCCACTACCCATTTCTGATTAGTCATTTTAAAACCTACTCTGAATACAATCGTGAATGTAATTAACCTTCGTTTGATCAATGTGCTCAGACAACTAGTCAGGTATACTCGACAAGTATGCTCCGTTTGACCCTGTAATCATTAACCTTATCATAATTTGTTCATTGAAACAAACTACACAGGTGAGAGTAATTATCATCATCACCAATTAGGTAAAACAAGGAGTACAAGACAGTTATTTAGCTTTAATTAGGAACTCATTTTGAGTATACACTTCTGATACCAGAGAGGATGGAACACTGGACCCCCAATCTTCAGGAAGAACACTAAGCAACTGGATTTATTTCCAAACCCATGGCTCGACATTTTAGACTTTCATCAATTTGTGATTTAGAGCGACTACCACTCACACCATTCAACAATTATCAAACACAGAACAGTGTATGTAAATAATTGTATGTAGATAATTCCTTGAAAAAGCTTGGACCAGATTGCCAGGCGAAACGTTGGATTTACTACAAATTCATTCGCTGAGATCTTACAAATATATATTATTCCTATATAATGTCTTACATCAACTCGGCGCTCAAATACTGTGAAACTATTCGCTCTAATTTAGACGAGAGTTCTTATAGTGTATGTATTTAATGTTAGAAACCAATAACTACCATTCAACTTCGCCTGACCTCAAGTATATTTTTGTCCAAGTGAAACTCATAAGCACAATGAAATATCTGAAAAACGAATAACATTTTCAAAATGAATATTCCTAGAAAAGCAATGGTATTTGGTAAACTGATTTCCTATTCTACATGTTAAGCCAACAAGTTAAGCTCATTCAGGAAGAGCCGACAACAAACTGCCACATTGGACCGTCTCAATGTGCATTCATCAGCTCACTTGATCCCATGAAGCAGGTTATATTGACTGTACAAAGCGTGCCCTCGGTAAATGAATATCCGAACACTACCCCGTATGGCTATCTGAAGAGAAATGCAGATAGACTGATATCTCTATCTCAGAACACTTGGTCCAATCAAGTCACATCCCACCACGTGAGTCATCAATAAAAATCCTCTGCAAAGTAAAAAAATAATTAGCTCAAAAATGATCTATATGAGGAATTTGTGAAAAGCTGAGACTATAGCAATTCATTATTTCAAACTCAGCGTCTGTGTACAGAAAAGTCATTTTCAGTCGCTTATTCCTCCATGGACTTAGCACTCCTTTGAATTTTACAAATGTTAAGTGCTAATTGTTACCTTCTTCTCCTTCTTTATAAAGTAGACCGTTATGTTTAGTTTTTATTCTGTAAATTATTATCTCATATTGCTTTCAAAGGTACAAAATTATACATATTGATCAGGACGTCAGATACCAGCGTTTCATCGATATACACCAGATCAGTTATAACAGAAGAAAAACAAATTGTTAATTGTATTCCAATCAACTCCCCACCTGCGTGAACAAAATATAATATTCCAGATAAGGGATGAGCATGGACTAGGAACCAAAAGACAGATAAAGGCCATTGTAAAATCACCCAAAAGCAGATTTGAATGTGTTCTTATTACTTTATTCGGTATGTTTTTGTTTGTAGATGGTTTCTGTATTTCAAAAAGAATGAGATCAGTTCCTAGTTCATATTAATACTTCCCGGAGAAAGTATTTGCTTTAACTAGGTTCATGATTTGCATATGCTAATTTGTATACCAAATAATATTAGTTTATAATGAATAAAAGTACGACGTAGGTCGTCATCATCGGTCAGCGTTTGCAAGTATTTCCACCTACACCGGGCAATACTTCGATAAACATAAATCTAGTATATGTTAGTAACAAACTGTAATAAATGCTAAAAATTTTGCAACATGGATATCAGAAAATAGAAACTATTTCGAGTATTATTACATTCTGTTGAACAGAATGGAAAGCAATATTACATAATAGTAGATACGTCCTCGATATTTTAAAATCGCTTAGAATAATCCTCACCCGAATCACTTAAAGTTAACTGAGTTACTCCTTGACCATTCCGATTAAAAGTTGAGATCATACCATTCCAAAAACCAATGGAATACCTATAGCTACTCTCGTTGTTCCTATCTATCAATCGGAAAAATTGTATGAAGGAAAATTCAATTAATGTGAGAAATTGTTCATACTGTACCGACGCTGGACTAATGACATTAGATGGTGACAACTGTAAAATACGTAAACTGTTGACTTGTATAAAATGCTACATGAATCAAAACATAAGTTCAACATAGATAGTCACGTACTTCTTAAGAATGATAAAGACATGTTTTAAAAAGGTTATGAGATTATTGCAATTCGTAACTGCACTTACTGTAGTGAACAGAACACTAGTTGGGGACAATCAAACATATTTAAGCAAAAATTACAGACTATCTCAGTAAATTCTGATAACCTAACAATGAACAGTCAATTTGCAAATTAACAACCAATTGTTTCAATCTTCTCTGTTTCTTCCCTAATTTCATTGCTCATGCATTTTGCAAACGATTGCGCTTCATTTCAGTTCTTTGCTCATCGGTCTTCTGCCAAAATACATTCTATGTCTGACCAACACCATATACTACTTATATAGATATAAGTAGACCACACCACATTACTACTTAGTATCATTTGTACATTATTTTTGGCACATATGGCGTCATATTAAAGTTGATAGTAAAAAGATTCAGTGTTCCTGTACTTTGAAATTGTTGCATCTTATACACAAACATGTGCAATTTAGTAAGGCGGTGAGTCGCGATTCTATAATTTATGGACGACCTTTGCACGAATCTTGGATGACCTTGAGGAATATTAGTCAATCAGTAAACAGTCAGCATAGAGTAAAAATTTATTATACAAAACCAAAGAATTAAAGTGGATACACTTCTTTTATATGGTCCCAAAACTTGTCAAGGTTAGAAAAAGGTTCAAAGGTTCCAGAATAGTAGTGCATAAGGTAGGGGAACTCATCCATATGGTTCCATAATAGTTGGTCTCCGGAACCATGATAAGGTCACAAAAACCCTGTCAGCCTCGACCATATAGCTTCAATATTGTTTGTGTGTACTACGGTTGTGTAAGTTTATCATTTTTATTATGGATATGTCCCTACAATATTCATACCACTAAACAGCCGGAGCTTCATTAACATCTGTGATCATTGCAACCAATGTTACTGATGCTTTCATTATACAGTTTGCGCCAATTATTATAATATGCCTTAGTCTCAGTCTGGATCGAGCAATAAAGGTTCCTATTCTAGCAAACGTCTTCCTTCAACATATATTACATCGAAGGACAACATCAGGGTAGTCTGTACAAGGTCTACAAGTCATTTATTACCCGAAATTACAAATACAGGGACTTCCAAGTAGTCTCCTTTGTTGTAGCCACTTAATTGACAAGTATTCTCCCAAATTCTCTGTGAACCGATCGTGCATGAGCATGGTGTACTGAAATCGGCGCCGTGACCTTGAAATCCCTCAAACGCTTCTGATTAATTCGTCCACAAATTATAGCCTCGCCGGTACATCCAAATTTCAATTTATATAATTGACTCCAATTGCATCGAGGAGTCTTATTGAAAAAAGAACATTATGTATTAGACTTAATCTGTGTATTCATACTTAATAATATTTACATTTTGATTAGTTGTCGAAACAGAGAATCTTCTAGTATCCATTTAAGATGTTTTTAACAGATAACTGACATCATTTTCAAGATGATTTCTGATTGAAATAATACACAACTCTTAAGTATACCATATGTCACTAATAAGTTTATTCAAAGACTCAAAGACAAAACGACGTTTGCATTGTCATTATGAAATTATGTTAGAAGTTAAGATAATAATTTTATCTTATCGCACAATTGCTATTAACATTGTGTTAGGTAAATTACAGGTGTACGTATAAGGGAACCCTTTGTCATCTACTTCATAAATTGAACCATACTGTTCCCAGGCACAATAGTTGATACACAGATAACTTTTCTTATCATAAATACATACAGGCCAACGGCATATAATCGACAATGTATCATTCCAATGGTGAATAATTCGTGAAATTACGCAACAACTATCTATTTGATTACAGATTGTGATACTCGAGAAAACAATATTTCGTTTACTGTTGATACTTTTTTCAAATAACAAAAAACCAACTCTACTTTATTAAACATTATTATTTGCATCAGAAGGGGTTTTGTGGAGATTTCAGTATTTTTCATAGTTGAAATCATTAGTCAATTGAAGCTAGACAACCATGGAAAACCTGGAAGCACTGTTTGACGGCCGTTCCGTCCTATTGTGGGACTCCTGAGCAATGTGCAAATATCCGGTCCAAATAGTTGAAGATTGTTTGAGAAAGCTCAGTTACTTGGATGGATACTGTTTACTCAATAATGTAAAGATTATAAGACTGGTAATAATCAAAAATTAGAAATGAAAACTTTACTAAAATAAGAAAGAATGGTGTTACTACGATTGAATAAGTTAATAGTGAGGATGAAAGATGTTAATAATGGTCGTCTATTTAACAAACAAAACCGAATTGTAAATACTAAAAATTAGAAAGAGGAATGAAGGAAAGAACCATGGTAGCGTGACGTGAACCAACAGTTCTTTCCTGTATTCATAGATTTAGATTGAGACGAGAAATAGCTGTTGTGGTGAAACCATATTATAACGATGAATTTTAGGGCCCAATCACATTTAAGATGACTTCTGTTGGACTTCAAAGTTCGAAACGCCGTGAAGGATAGCATGAATTTTAGTTTCTTTATAAATAAGTAAAAATTGTCCATTATTAGTTCCTAAAATGCTTAAAATTGTCGAACATATATTCTGTACGGCCATATGCTGAATGTGACATAATATGGAATCTAATTTCAGGAAATACTTGATCCTGATACCGATCGTACCTAGGCTTACTTGATGTGATCCAGGTTATAATCAAGAGTAATTTCATGACTAAAAGGTATTTGGTCACTGTAACTTCTAACCTTAACACTCCGATATTGATAGATTATGCTTATTTCAATACTAAATAAATGTACGTTTATTTTTTAACATAGTAGACCTATTAAACTCATGACACCCAAGTGATAGCTTTCAGCTGCCAAAATGTATTCACTCATTTCCAGTTGTTTGAACTTGAGATTCTTTGTATCCGCGTTAAGGAGCGTCCAGTATTTTAACGGTTATTTTACCAATTTACAGGATTACTTAATAAATTAGAATGTGTTTACTGGAATGTTGTCATTTAGATGAATAAGATCTGTACATAATTTGGACATATTCTTACAAATTGATATACATTTAGACGTGAAATTACTTCCTTCATGATGAGAATAAGCAACGAGAAATGTGAAATATAAGATACCATTTTGGGGTCGTGTAAATGGACGTTATTGGAATAAAGCTGATCGATAAATATATGTATAATTTGAACAGACTACAACTTTCAACCAATCAGATGTAAAACAAGAGTTATGACCTTCATTGGTCATTCATGTCTGCCTATAAATGTTTAAATTTTAGTAAATTCACTTAGTTCAAGCGATTTTGGAAAGCATGACGAAGACATATCGTCTTCCCGAAGTTAAGTATACTCAAGTAAGTATTCAATGTGTCCGGTCAGTACGTCTTGCTATCGTTCTGTATGGAGTTACTTTCACGTGAATTAAGTATATTTAACTCAGCTTGTAAATTGCATCATTTAGAACATGAAAAATTTGAGATGTCACCTTGACTGACTTGCTATTCACAAGTTAAATAATCCCACTTTGTTGGTTTTTAAAAATTCTCCTTGTCATAATTGGAATGTGAGAGTGCAGATACTGTATTGTAAGTGAACTCATGAATAACTTATTGCTCAGAAATCTTTTGATTCATGAATTCTTTCCTTGGTGTTGAGTGTTTGAATAGAACAACTTCCAGAATTCTAAGTATTCTTTAGAATACTGGAGTGATATAAATTCGTAACTGTCTAATGAAATCAATTAACTAGAAAGTTTAGTTGAACGTGGCTGTTGATTGTTTTCATGACGATTGAAAAGGGCTGCTTAACAATCTATATTAATGTCTAAATTATGGAGCCTTTATACAGTACTTACGTTTGTTTTCCGAAAGATTAGATTATATATATATTTAAAAGTTTGTTTGATTCGAAAAGTTGCGCTTACTGTACAGTACAAATTAGTGTACATACCGACGTAAATCGTATCTTAGTTGCATGGTGATTTCTATTTTAACGAAGATGCTTGATAGGTTTATAATTATCAGCGAGGTTGGAAAGATTTAGCTTTTAATAAGGCTCATCAACTGTGTTCGCTTAACTAGGATCTACCTGCTTAACTTTTATAATTTTAAGCCTTATTACTTCTTTTGAAGAAATCTAGCCAGTCTTCAACATAATTACATCTTTTGAGGTACTTTATACTCGACATACTTTATTTTAGTTATTCATTGGTAATGAATTCGTTGATAGCGAATCGAAAAAAACATTTCCAACTATCAATCCAACAACAGAGGAAGTTATATGTCATGTTCAGGAAGCTGATCAGAATGATGTGAACAAAGCAGTTGAAGCTGCTAAGGCAGCCTTCAAAACAGGATCTACGTGGCGTACTATGGATGCTTCAGAACGTGGTGTTTTGTTGTATAAATTGGCTGATTTGATCGAAATGAATGCTGAATATATAGCTGTAAGTTGTTTCTTATCTGTCTATATGGGTTCGAATTGGTGGCTAAGACGTCCACTCGGTCGCAGATTCCAGTACCGTGTTACCTACTTCGGTTCGGGCACCCAGTTAGTATTACTAGCCTTCACTCATAAAGTTCGACTTAGAGCACCGTGTACATCAATCTGCAATTAACGGATAGGTTACGTCATCGTTATCAGTTTAAAAGCATGGAGTATCAATTTTTCTGATAAACCTTGCCCTGTACATGTGAATCTATAGTAAGATTTAAACTAACGAAAGAATTCAGTGTACTTCAGCAATTCAAGTGATAAATATTTAGAACATTTTTTGGTCTTGTGTCATATTGATATTAAGAATTTAAAATTTTCCACTGGATATTCGAGAGCAGAAAGTCTTAAAGTGAAAGATCTTTTACAATAACTCGTCCGTTAGACTTTACGGTTATAAATCCAAAATTACTATTTTTGTGAATGTCGAGAAAAGGTTAAACAAAAAAGGTTGGGAAGAATCATATGTTGTAGTGAAGATAATGAGTTTTAACCGACAAGTTAAAATGTGTATTTAAAAAAACCGAGTGCGGGGTCGCGGATGCATACTGCTGAGGAGTCCCATAATAGGACGGAACGGCCGTCCAGTGCTTCCAGGTTTTCGATGATGGTCTAGCTTCAATTGACCCATGATTTCAACTATGAAAATACTAAATTCTCCACAAAATCCCCTCTGAATTATGTTATAGTCGTTGTGATAATAATAACATCAAAAATAAATATAATCTAAAATAAGAAAGATGAATTCGGGATAAGAAACAGTGTCTTGGGAGTACAAATCATATTTGTTACATCCTACAATCAATCAATACGCGTAAACAACCTTAAGTAATCAATATCCAGCAAGGACTTGGAAGATTGATACGCTATGCCTGACGGTTGGTGCAACGCTAACTAGCCCCGAACGAAGAGGGACAACAACACTCATTTATATACATACATAACAAGACAACCCAGTAAAACAAATGGGGGACAATATTAACACGAAACAACAACATTAATGATGGGAAAACAGAATACTGGGTATACAAATAATTGTTTTTAGTTTATGAGTGGAATATGCTATAGCAACAAACCACTGTTCAAATAAAAGCTTAGAACTAGCGTAATAAGAAAATAATAAAGCAAAAACTACTTAGTAAAAATGCAACCAATTTATAAATAAAACTGTAGAAAAATAGCTTCGAAAGTTTCTACTTTATAGTTAAATCGTCCCTTACAATAATAATGAGAGTAGAAAAGACATCATTGGATGGTGGTGTTCAATCCATTTAAGGTTGGTAAATCCTTATCTTGTAAATCTGGCAAGGCTTTCATGGATATGATTCCCGTGTATTCAGGGCTTAAAAACCCATCGCGTGGATGTGATTACAAGAGGAAATCGATACTCCCTGTTCTTGGTGCTTGGACGTCACACTAGGGTCTAATATGTGTTACATGCATACGATAACACACAAGTTCTCACTTATGCATCTCATAGCATAAATAAAGGTATACTTACCTACCTGGGATGGTAGACGGTTACCGCTCTCTCTGAACGTATTTGTTACAAATGGCCGTCTTCTACATATTACTTGCACCTTTTCGGTACAAAGATTCGCTCATGCACTTCATGACATGCACACAAGCATAAACGCTCTCAGAAAAGGTTGATGGTCACCTCTCCATAGTATTTGCTCTTATTTCTTCTTGTTGTACCTTCGACCTGTTGGTTTAGGCCGCTGATTTTATGAGATATGGGGCATATATTTCAGCTTACATTCCTTTAGCAAACCTGCCGCGTACCCTTTGCATATACCTACATACACAAGTATACGAGCCCAGACTCATGCATTTCATATACATAAGCATACACATCAGACAGCCCGCATGATTTGAAAGCTTCAATTTAGGAGACCCAGAGTGATCTGGTTTACAGAATATTGGGGGATTAGTTCGATCTAATCCGACTACCCAAGTCAGCTAGCAAGGTTGCCCCTACTACCTAGTAGTGCCGCATGGAGTCCTTGGGTCGGATTTTGCTGCCACATTATTGGAGCTAGGGATAAAATGACCCTACAGAAGCCCAGTGTATTTAAAATGGCCTTATGTATCCTTTTTGGGTTCCCTTGAATAAGTGCCAATTACTTCAACTGTATATAGTAAACATAATCTAACGCCTTTTGGTAGATTAATAGGAACTTTATGTATAACATTTTCTCTACATCACCAATAATGTTGTTTTGTTAGTAATTTGTGGTATTTAAAACTCAATAGACGTGGGATTTTTCATTCTCAATTTATTCCATAGATCAGTCCTGTTTCAATATTTGTTTGCTTAATGCAATAATAATTTTGGATTTATAACTGTAGAGCCTCACGGAAAGGTTATCGAATGCGATAGCTCTCTGTAATACTTTCTGCTCTTTAGTATTTATTTTAGTCTGAAGGTTCCATTTTTCTGAATTAGTTTATTCCCTTTGTGGAGCCTTAAAGTTTGTGGGAATGTCCATCTATTTCTTTCTGATAATATATTAATTTGTTCGATAATGAAAATAGTATGTTGCGCTTCAAATTCATAACTTTATCAGCATCAGTTCGATGTTTGTATTTCTATAATAATTTCTTTTCCTTTTTATTATAGCGTCTAGAAGCAATGGATAATGGGAAGACTGTAGAATCAGCATTAGGTGATGTCTTCTTTGCAGCGCAAACAACCCGATATTATGCTGGATACGCTGATAAGATTCATGGTAAACAGTTACCAGTTGACGGAAATATGATTACGTTTACTCGCCGTGAACCAGTTGGAGTTGTTGCTTGTATCACACCATGGAACTATCCGTTTTTCTTGAGCGTTCTCAAGGGTACTCCATGTTTATGCGCTGGGTGCACAGTTGTATTGAAACCAGCAGAACAAACACCATTATCTGCATTGTATTTAGCTGCTTTAATCAAGGAGGCAGGTAAACATACACATACACATTTATTATTCCATTTTAAAATACAAATGATGTTTATGGATAAACGACTTGCAAAATCAGTCGAGAAACAATTAGCATGTTCGTTGTGTTATTTCTGCAATACGTGATTGAAATGAGTTAAAATGCTAACTGATTGTTATTATTTGACTGGAAGGTTAACATTTTTAAAACTCCTGGGATACAGGTTTAGATCGGCGTTTGACTTCTTTGGTTTTGGTTTCTTCCTTTCCTGTGGTATCGTAACTGATATCAACCCTCATTAACTGTTAATAATTAACAATTATTTTTTAAATTTAGGTTTCCCGCCTGGAGTATTTAACGTTATATGTGGATATGGCGAAACTACTGGTGAGGCGTTAACTCATCACCCAGATGTTAGAGCTATCTCATTCACCGGGAGTACTGAAGTTGGTCAGTTGATAATGAAAGCTGCAGCTACGAATATTAAACATGTGAAATTAGAACTTGGAGGCAAATCACCACTGATCATATTAGCTGATGCTGATAGTATGTGTTTTAAATTTTTGTTGTATCTTTTCACCATAATTGGAAGTGCTGTTACTGACGAACTGTAACCCAGGCGTTATTTTGTGAAGAATTCTTTTCAGGAACATTTTCCATTCATGTAAGGGTTATTTCGTGAATGCCATAAAAGATGGCACGCGGTCTTCAGATATGATATCGAACATTTTACTTCCGTTCTTATACTGGTGAATTTTCCGCACTGTTTATATATTCCAATACTGATATCAAATATACGACTTTTGGAACAGGCCTAGTTACCGCCTGTCCTGATTGGTGGTGCTAGATAGTCTAGGAATAAGTTGCGAAATGTCAGGAATTAATCTGTAAAGTCGCTAACTATCGGTCTGAGACAATCTAAGAGGTGAGAACGTGGTGGTTACGACCATTATGATTCCCTACCATCCATTGATTAGAAATTTAAGGGTGTGATAAAAAAATTTAGGAATTGGTGACCGGTAAACTTGTTTTTGAAAGTGTCATCTGTAATAATTCTATAATTGGCTGTAGGATGTACATCTTTGTAATCTGATTAGTTCAAATCGAAATAGCATAAAGTGCTTTGATTGGATTTGAGAATTTGCATTTTTACATTTGGATTTTATCTAGAATACTTAATTATGTCTGACTGTTCGATCCAAGTTTTGATAAAGAAACTTTAACTTCTGAAAAAACTAGACACCTATTATCTTTGACTACTCTACTATACTCCTGTTAGTGAATGTATATCGGGATCAATTTATTTTCGATCAAGACGAAATGGAACTGAAGTCACTAGTTATCATGACAAGAGAAATTAAATGTATATCATTAAAAGAGAATTTCAAAAAAAACTGATAACTGTTTTATAGTTGATAATAGTGATTACTGAAGCTCCAAAGTTAGTCAAATGTTTAATACACAATTAGTAAACAAATTATCATCTAAATTGTTACGTCCTTGAATTTGTTTACCCACTTTCGTGCCGAGTATAACTTGTCTAATGTAGATTAAGACATTGACGCGATAAGCTGACTGGCTTAACCTTGAGGCTAGTATGCGTGAGTTCGAAGCGGGGGTAGAGAGACGAAAACTATTCTATCCCTGATTGGTTGACAAGTACACGAGACAGAGAAGACAAGACAACTGGAACACTACTCGCTTCATTCCAATCCCGATCTGGTAACCGAATTCCGAATTTAGGTTAGTGTAAAAAGATACATGAATAAATAGATTACTAACCTGACCACAACGTACAATAATTAGGAAAACTGGGGGATTAGAGTAGAAAATAGAGAACAAAAGGTTGCGTCTAAATTACAATAGCTTTGGAACAAAAAATGCTATGGTAGTGAATCATACATCAAACGAAAGCTCATAATCTGTAGAATAGACTAGGGGCAAAAGTAAATGTTAGTTTTACAAGCTTTCAATTAAATGAAATAACTTCCCCAAAATAGCTTTCGTAGTTTGTTAAGGCTTCTTGTTTCGCGGTTCACATCATAAATATTTCCATTATCTTTTTTAAAACACATGGTATGTTCTTTTAATGAACTTTATATGCGTGTAAACATATGAATAAATCATGATGATAAAATAATGAATGGGGTATGCATAAATCACACCAACCGTAAAGGATCGGTAAATGAAGCAACTTTTACGCTATCTCATATTATTAATAGTTTTTCAGAAAGAAGCTATGGGAAGATTCAAACAAACAATACTAAGTGAATTTAAACTTCACCCCATTGCACAAGCAAGTGGATTCAGGACTCAGTGGCCGAGTGGATAACGTGATGGCGTTTGAAGAGAAAGTTACTGGGTTCGAGTCCCAGAGTGAACATCAACTCTGAGATGCAGGTACATCCAGCTGACGAGTCCCGAATAAGACGAAACGCGCGTCCTGGATTCCACTGCTAGCCACTATCCATCTCTGCTTACCATGCTTGTGAATTAAGGCTATATCGAGGCAATACGCACAGTATGTACATATATCAATTAGAGACTGACCAGTTGCAGTCCTAAAAACATCAATGGGAAGATTCAAACAAAACAATACTAAGTGAATTTAGAAGCTAGTAATCTTTATAACTGGCTTATTTTGGAAACAGTAATTCTTAATACAAAAAAGTTGTTTAGTTTAGCTTTAAAAAGGGGTGTCGTAAATAAACTCAAGATTGTTATCGTGTGTTTTTTGTTAATCCATTAAAAGCATTAATTATTTTTACCTGTACACTCTTTGTAATTGACCAGTTATTAATGATGACAAAAATACTTGCTCGTGTACGTAGTCATGCAAAACGGTTATTGTGTTTGTGAGGTGGGCATAACATGTTTTTGCACATAATGTCATTAGCAGATGTTTTACAAGTGCACGGCCTGACCAAATCATGATCTGAATTTTTTAATTGTTATTTGTAAATGACAAGTATATGGAATATTGGTTGAATTAAGTGTACACGAACAAGCCTTACTACTTACTTACTTACGCCTGTTACTCCCAATGGAGCATAGGCCGCCGACCAGCATTCTCCAACACACTCTGTCCTGGGCCTTCTTTTCTAGTTCTATCCAGTTTTTGTTCATTCTTCTCATGTCTGTTTCTATTTCTCGGCGTAATGTGTTCTTTGGCCTTCCTCTTCTCCTTTGATCTTCAGGATTCCATGTGAGGGCTTGTCTTGTAACACAATTAGGTGATTTCCTTATGGTGTGCCCAATCCACTTCCAGCGCTTCTTCCTGATTTCTTCCTCCGCTGAAATCTGGTTTGTTGTCTCCCACAGTAACTTATTGCTGATAGTGTCTGGCCATCGGATCCGAAGTATCTTGCGTAGACAGCTGTTGAATACTTATGAAGCTAATATATTCTACTGTTATTAGTATACAAGAATGTGTCGAATATTTTTGTATAAATGGTTTTGAATGGATAAATATATATGACCTGTATTAGATAGGTATACCACATTTTAAAATCTTCACATATACCTTTCTAATGGTAATCTTTACTAGTTTTTTTTAATTATCATACATTTAAATAAATCTATGCTGCTTGTTTGTCTGTTTTTGATTGTTCAGTTGAGAAAGCTTCAGAAGTTGCTCATGAAGCTACAATGGTTAACCATGGACAATGTTGTGTGGCTGGTACTCGTATATTTGTACAAGCTCCTATATATGATCAGATGGTTGAGAAACTGAAAAAGCTAGCTGAGCAACGTAAAGTTGGTGATCCTTTTGTATCTGATACTATACAAGGTCCACAGGTAATCAATTACTGTTTGGTTGCTGTGCTGTGTTGGTGCATAAGTACTACCGATAAGACTGTAACTATCTCCCATGAAACTTTTCATTTGTTTCTCTCGGCACACTGTTCTGAAAGTCTTTATTAAAATTGCATAGTAGCTACCAGTGCAATCGGGGACAGTTGTCAGCCGGTTATATTTACCCCTCAACCGTAAAATTAAAACGCTTAAAAATATTATTTTAAACGCCATTTACCATAATAGAAGTCGATTAGTGAGGCAATGTCACTAAATTGACAAAATCAAGAACTACTTTTATGAGTGAATTTTGGAGTCATTTGTGGAGGAAACCAATATTTAGTCTTATTTCAAGTTTTTACAGCCACAAATTGTATTTGAAATGTTGGGATGATAATTTTTTGTTTGGTTACTCTTTAGCGGTGGACTCCAAAAACTCCAGATAAGATGTAACCTAGGAGTTTTAGGTTTAAAAACAAGCATGTTGTCTTCACATTACCAAGTAAGTGTTTAATGGCTCACATTGTCAGCTTCAATTAATTTGTGTTATAATGTGATCGTCATACAATATTATTCTTGTGTCTCACTACTTAAATCATTTTTTCTAGCTGGAAGTTTAATAGATATATCTTGTACCTAGTCCACTAATGATCCTACGGTTATTATTGGAATAAGTGGCTTTGTTGAGATTACCTATAAATTGAAAGATACTGACCTCACTTCACTTTTTAGTCAATGGGCAACTTAAATACCATGAGTTAGCTCTCGTTTGAAGATTTGGGTGTTCACTCTTTGGGAGTTTTAAACTAAACCATTTAGTGTCTCATTCTCTTTCAGAAACTCCCCAGTTGCCATCAATGCATAAGTATTGAGAAGGGGTTTTGTGGATGTTATAGTAATTTGTATAGTTGATATTATATATATATATATATATATTACTTACGCCTGTTAGCCTTCATGAAGGAGCATAAGCCAGCCACCACCATTCTCCATCTAGTTCTGTCAAGCTCCTATTCATCCTTTCCATGTCTGCTTCCAATTCCCGATGCAATGTGTTCTTTAGCCTTCCTCTTTTTCGTTTCCCTTCAGCATTCCAATTTAGCGCTTGTCTCGTGATGCAGTTTGATGATTTCCACAATGTATATCTCATCCACTTGCAGCATCATTTTCTAAATTCCTCTTCTTCTGGATGTTGATTTGTTCTCTCCCACAGTAGTAGGCTGTTGCTGATGGTATCTGGCCAACAGATTTGAGTATGTTGCGTGGACAATTGTTTACAAATACCTGTACATTTTTGATGATGGTTGTATTAGTTCTCTAAGCTTCAGCTTCATTCAGTAGAATTGTCTTGACGTTGGTATTGAAGGTTCTGACTGCCTCTACTTACTTACTTACGCCTGTTACCCCTCGTCGAGGAGCATAGGCCGCTCACCAGTATTCTCCATTCAACTCTGTCATGAGCCTTCCTTTCCAGTTCTTTCCAGTTGTTATTCATCCTTTTCATATCTGCTTCTATTTCCCGGCGTAATGTGTTCTTTGGCCTTCCTCTTTTCGGCTTTCCTTTCGGATTCCAAGTTAGGGATTGCCTGTAGCTCTTCTAGAGTTACTGCCGGTCCCAAGCCCGGGCATAGGAGGAGAGTTGGGTATGGGGTTAGCGACCTCATCCCGTAGAAAAGCTAACTCGCTAAAAAAACGCTAACCAGAAAAAAATAATTCAAACCATTTAAACTCTGCCCTGGGAGTTGAAGGAATAATTATGACGTCTCATGATGAAAGCCGAAATTTTTCGGAAGTCACGAGACCGATGCCTCTTCTAACAACCAGAGCAACACTCTTTATAGGTACTTGGAACGTCCGGACAATGTGGGAGACAGGGAAGACCAGTCAAATTGCAATGGAAGTGAGGAGATACAACTTGGCAGTACTCGGAATCAGCGAAACGCATTGGATACAAACTGGACAACAAAGGCTAGGTACAGGAGAGATGCTGCTGTACTCCGGTCACGAAGGGGAAGACACTCCACACACTCAGGAAGTTGCTCTAATGCTGTCCAGAGAAGCACGAAATGCACTTGTAGGATGGGAATCTCATGGATCCAGGATAATCAAAGCATCATTCAGAACAACGAAGGAAAGGATCACAATGAATGTTATCCAATCTTATGCACCCACCAATGATAGCAACGACTGCCTCTAACCGAATAACAATTGATTTAATGTTGATCAGTGGTCAAAGTCTGCCTAGAAGTTCACCATGTGAACAGGTATTTTAACCATGCTATTTGACGATAAAATCGGATCCATAATATGTGGGTGCCTTAAAGTTAATTTATATAAGGTCGACCTATGAAATCTATTCTGCTTGTGAGTAGCCATAGTTGTTCAAGCAAAATCATCAGATTAACATAATTTTTCTTTTACTATGTTGGTCTTATTAGATTTTATACACTCTGAGAATAGTTGTAGGTATCGGTTCCAATTCCAACGGTTTTATTTGTGATTTCGATCTTATTTTCTATTGAAAATTTTGGTCTAGATAATTTAATTGACTAAATTTAAATCAAACTTCTGGGTGAAAAATGATGGACCTAGTTCCCTTGCATTTATATGGAAACGTTTTCTTCATTTAGTTATCTTTGACATAATCTAATCTTAATAACCTGACTGAATAAGATGGTGGTTGAATGTGGTCAACAGGAAACCCTACACCCGGGTTTCGTGATACTTGGCACTCGTCAACAAGGTATACCTGTAATCTTGAGGGAACTGATGCTCCCTGACGGATTCGATCCCGTGCCACTCAGTTTCACAGTCAGAGACGTTACCACTGAGCTATTTGGGCCGCGACCGACCTCCTGTAGGACTGAGATGTAATCACAATTGATTGATCACTGAGTGATCAATCAATTGTGAACCTGACCGAATGTTTGGTATGAATTCGTATGAATAAAATAGTTTTTATTTACTAAGGCATGTTTAATTAATGTGAAACATTCTTTTCCTCAATTTCAATTTATGAAAAAGATTGACAATGTACAATTTGACAAAATCATGTCATACATTGAGAAAGGCAAAAAACAAGGTGCTCGACTAGTTACTGGAGGATGTCGAATTGGAGAAAAAGGTTATTTTATTCAACCAACAGTGTTTGCAGATGTGTCTGACGAAATGTGTATAGCAAAAGAAGAGATCTTTGGTCCAGTTCAATGTATATTGAAATTTAATACATTGGAAGAAGTAATTGAACGTGCAAATGCCACACATTACGGATTAGGTGCTGGTGTATTCACAAGTGATATGGATAAAGCGATGAGAATTGCTCAATGTGTAGAAGCTGGGAGTTTTTGGTAAGCTTGTTTCACATTAAAAGAAAGTAATTGAATTATTGATGTACACTCGTTAGTTCACACTTGTGAGTTTAAGTTAATGACAAAAGAAAAATTCCCATCGTGTAAATTAGTACAACAAATATGAACGAACAATATTGTTTTCATAGTTGAAAGCGTGAGTCAATTGAAGCTAGATCACTATGGAAAACCTGGAAGCACTGGACAACCGTTTGGTCCTATTGTAGAACTCCTCAGCAGTGCGCATACAAATAAATAAATAAAAAACACCATGGGATGCCGGCTCAGTAGTCTATCGGTTAAGTGCTCTGGTGCGAGACTGGTAGGTCCTGGGTTCAAGTCTCGCGAGGCGAGGTCGTGGATGCGCACTGCCGAAGAGTCTCACAATAGGACGAAACGGTCGTCCAGGGCTTCCAGGTTTCCTCTGTTGGTCTAGCTTCAATTGACTCATGATTTCAAATATGAAAATACAAAATTCTCCACAAAACCCCTTCTGATAATATTATTTTCAATGAATTCTTCATCAGACTTTAATATACAAGAATAATTATAATGCATATATGAGAAATACTGAACCAGTCGAGGTAATTTGTTAGTCAATGACAATTATTAAATAGATTACATTTAGAATGTAAACAAATGATATGATGTTTATATATATAGTTGAAATCATGAGTCCATTGAAGCTAGACCACCATGAAAAACCTGGAAGTACTGGACGGCGGTTTCGTCCTTTGATGGTAATAAATCAGATAGTGTAGTCGTAGTATATATATGAATAATAAACATTATATTAATATAAACAAATATAGTGAAACAGGAAGTAATTCAAAGCTTGTGAATAAACCTATTACATTAGTAACCATTTAAATAAAATAATACAATCCATAAAACGGACTTATTGTTTTTTAAAACAATTGAATATAATCTGAGCTCAGTCAGTCAGTCACAACGTAGAACTTCGTCGTACGTACATCAGTTCGAGTTGCCATACCACATTAGCACAAAGATTCAGTTGTCGTTTCAAATTCCATAGTGATAGAAGTAGTAAGAGTATAAGCATTATGTGAAAGATTAGGGTTTGAAGATGTTATTGAAGGAGTATAATCCAATGAAATAAATTTGGAAAGAGAAAAAGGATAGAGACATGAAGAATTCAGAAGATTAGAATTTGGGGAGGACACAAAGAGTAGATGCACCTACGCCATTGCAAACGATTTTGAGCCATGCCATTCAAGGTCTCTAACCATCGGTTGCTATCATCTCGCGAATCCCAACCAGGTAGTCTACACCTACCAACATGGCTCAGTCCACTTGTCAGTAACTTCATGGATTTGTGCCACGTTTTGGTCTGGTCGCCCCTGGCTTTCTTCCAACCTACTCCTACACCATAAAGCATTGCACGTTGGGGCAGTCGTTGGTTGGGCACACGTAACACGTGTCCCAGCCATCTCAACTGATAAAGTTTCAGTACTTCATCAATCGATTTGCCATCCTTACCTAGTACCCGTTTCCTAACAACTGCATTACTTACCCGGTGGTCTCATGATATACGAGCAGTGTTTCGAAGACACTTATGATCGAATACTAGTAGCCTACGAATATCCTCTACTCTTATCGGCCATGTTTCACTGCCATAAAGTAGGACGTAACGAATTGCTGCACAGTAAACACGTCCTTTGGTTGCTGGACGGATATCTCGCCTACGCCATAAATGACACGAGTTGGCGAAAGCTAGACGAGCCTTCTGTATCCGTGCTAAGATTTCGTCACATACCAGACCACAAGGGCTATTTGGATATTAATAAATAATATAAACTAAGAAAATGAAGTAGAACTGCAATTAACAGAGATGAAAGAATTAAAATAATTCATAGTATCATTCATTGAATAAGAAGACGAAAATTCAGCGAAGAAAATTTTATTTTCGACGAAATCATTTACTTCAGCTGTACATTCGTATGGGTATGTTTCGGGTTGTTGTTTTGTTTTCTGCACTTGTATTTGATTATTCGCTGAAAAATTCCCATCATATGTAAAACAATTAACATGAATCAAGAATATTCTTTTCAATAATTTCTCATCAGGTACTCTACAATTATAAATCCAAATTAATAATCCATAAAAGAAGATTGGCCAAGTTTAAGGCAGAGTACATCATTTAAGAAACTGTAATATGTGAATCAAGGAGTGTTGTTTGTCATAGAAAATCAAATCGAATTGTTAATCAGAAGGGGTTTTGTGGAGATTTCAGTATTTCTCAAAGTTGAAACCATGAGTCAATTGAAGCTAGACCACCATGGAAAACCTGGAAGTACTGGAAGGCCGTTTCGTCCTATTATGGGACTGTTCAGCAGTGTGCATCCACGATCCCGCCTCGCGAGATTCGAACCCAGGACCTACCAGTCTTGAGCCAGAGCCCTTAACCGATAGACCACTGAACCGGCATCCCATGGTGTTTGTGTCTAACTTCAACCGATCCACGAAGTCTGAGCAACCGTTCACCAATTGTCTTCAGTGAGTTCTTATCTCACAACAGACGTGGTTGAACTCCACTGGTCACTGCTTCCCACTAGAACTCCAGGACATTGTTAATGTTGGGATGACTAATATGTAGTGTTAACTTGAATCAGTTTATAAGTGAAATAAAATCGTAAGATAAATGATCGGAATATATATATAGTTGATATGGGGTGAGAGATAGAAAAATGGGATTACAAATCAGAAATTACGTAATATGTAGAATAATATGAATTAGGTCAGATATAGTAGATAGGGGTGGATGCTGAATAAATTTCTCAAAAAGGATAGCTAGTGTAATAATAATAATGACAATGGTAATATGTGCGGATAAGTTTAAGATATAAAAATGAACATTAATCAAATTAATGTCACCATATTATAAAATTGATTATTAACAAGTTGACCCTGAAGTTGACCAGGGTAAAAGGAGTGGCTGGACATATTTCTTTTGGATGCAAAGCTCTGGCTTTTTGATCCGAATAGCAATTGCCTCAGCCGTCTGCAGGATTCTCAGTCTGACGGAATTAGGTAGACTGCTGTTAACACGAAATATATTTTTGTGAAAGATTGCTCGATGTTGGCTCTATGTCCCATCTGAATTAAATGGGCTAAAATATTATTATTATCATTATCGATGTTTTGTTTTTTAAAATACTGTTATGCATTTTTAACTCTAATCAGTTATTGGCATTATTATTACCTTATACAAGTTTTCTTGATTATTATTATGACCTTTGTGTTTGTTGTTTTTCTTCATATCTGTCAATTGGACTAATATCTGATTGACCCATAAATTATTTTCTTCCTTATACCCTGGATTAGTACGTCACCTCATTTGTTATTTATCGTCAAATCAATTTATAATGCAATCTTTCCTATCCTCTTGTAGACATATATTTCCCATATAACTATATATACGAATGTACAGCGTAATTTAATGATCTCTTAGAGATGAAATATTTATAATGGACATACCGTAGTTCACATGAATCAACTAGAAATCTCATATAATTCTGTTAAGGATCCATCTTTACGGAATCCAGCCTGTTGATCTTGAAGTTGGGTGTCCACTGAATCTTTCACCCGATACAGGAACACTGTTGAAAATGTTTCCTGGTACCGATAGTAGTATGATGCCTCTGTAATTCTCACACTTACTCAGATCTCTCTTCTTTGGTGTCTTGATGAGGTATCCTTCCTTCCGGTCTGTCGGTGGCACTTGTTCTTCCTCTCAAATCTTCTTAGATAGGGTGTGGAGCATGTTTGCAGTTATTTCTATGTCTGACTTCAGTACCTCAGTTGGTATATTGTCAGGTCCTGCTGGTCAGTAGAGGGTGTGGTTTTTGTAATCAGACAAACAGGGAAGTGAGTATGTATATGTAAATATTGAGGTGAGGAAGAAAGTGTTTTTGATATGTTGGGGAAATGTGCCACGTTCCGTGACCCCCATTGTGAGATGAGACTAATAACCGTACGACTGAGGCTAGCGCCCACCCAACCATGCCAACTACTCAGCACCTCATATAGCCTCAGGGCCACGTGCAGTACTTCTCCGCAGATTTGACATGGAGACTGGGTGGGAAACCCGCACTTGGCGGACAACACTCTCTGTTCGGTGCCCGGGGAGTTCTCCCAGAGTAAGTGAGTGACTTACTAATGCACTCATACAAGTTTATCAGAACTCCGAAATAACCACCGGTCCGCGACACATTAGGCGGTGTTGAATTGACTTACCTAAAATACACTGGTTAATATTTGTTTAAGGGCTTCATTTGCACATACTTGCACAACTTATTCTTCTCCTAATCTCGACTTCTGACAATCGCGGACATCTTAAATTCTGATTCATTCGCGCTTGCGTTTTGTTCTTTTCCTATAATGACTTCAGCGTTCTGCATTTACTTATATCCTTATTTATTTAAGTAGTATATTGACATTAGTAATAATATTATCCATGGTTTCTTTATCTTCTTACGACATACACTTCAATTTAATCATTTTCTTGCATTTATATGCTTTAATTTGGATGAATATTTCGTTTATTGCTTCATAAGTGTGCAGATCAAAAAGTATTCACTTACTTAATCCTGTTAGCCCTATTGAAAGAGTATAAATGACACACGAACATCCTCCATCCAGTTCTGTCCAGCTCCTATTCATCCTTTCCATGTCTGCTTCCAATTCCCGATGCAATGTGTTCTTTAGCCTTCCTCTTTTTCGTTTCCCTTCAGCATTCCAATTTAGCGCTTGTCTCGTGATGCAGTTTGATGATTTCCACAATGTATATCTCATCCACTTGCAGCATCTGTTTCTAATTTCCTCTTCATCTGGATGTTGATTTGTTCTCTCCCACAGTAGTAGGCTGTTGCTGATGGTATCTGGCCAACAGATTTGAGTATGTTGCGTGGACAATTGTTTACAAATACCTGTACATTTTTGATGATGGTTGTATTAGTTCTCTGAGTTTCAGCTCCGTTTGTGTTGTGGGTTACTTATATCCGCATAAATAGTATATGGTGATGGTCAAGCATAGAAAGTATTTCGGCAGAAGATCGATAAGGAAAGAACAGGAATGCAATGCGATTGGTATGAAAATCCATGAACAATAAAAGCAGAGACGATGGAAGATTGATGGAGAAAGAATAATCAAGATTGAGGTAATTGATTGATAGTTTGCAAATTAACTATGATGCTACCCAGATACGTGAGAATGTGCACGTCTTCCAGAGTTTATCCATCAAGTTTGATTGAGTTGATGTTCTCTGTGTTGTATTTGGGGATCTTGTTTTATGTCTAGAGTATGTTGAGACCTACTAATTCAGAGTATGCAGTTACACTAGTTGGTTTCATCTGCATTTTTTATGTGTGGGTTAGGTCACCTACGAAGTCCAAATCTTCTAATTGATTGCGAACTGTCCATTGTATTCCGTGTTTCCTCGCAGATGATTAGGTCTTCATAATCCAGTCGACCACTAGAAGAAAGGTAAAGAGGGAGAGTAATTAAACTTGTCTGGTTCCAGCTTTCACTTCGAATGCACCTGTCAGCTGTCCTTCATGTACCAATTTGCAGTGTAGTCCGTCGTATGAATTCCGTATGATGTTGACGATTTTCTCAGGTACTCCATAGTGTCGAACAAGTTTCCATAATGTTCTCCTATCCACACTGTCAAATGCTTTGTCATAATCAAGGAATTTGATGTGATGTGATGAGTTTACTTCAATAGATTGTTCAACGATGATCCATAGTGTCTCGATTTGGTTTGTGCACGATCAATCCTTACGGGATCCATCATGTTGATCTCGAAGTTGGGTGTCCACTGAATCTTTCACCCGATACAGGAACACTGTTGAAAATGTTTCCTGGTACCGATAGTAGTATGATGCCTCTGTAATTCTCACACTTACTCAGATCTCTCTTCTTTGGTGTCTTGATGAGGTATCCTTCCTTCCGGTCTGTCGGTGGCACTTGTTCTTCCTCTCAAATCTTCTTAGATAGGGTGTGGAGCATGTTTGCAGTTATTTCTATGTCTGACTTCAGTACCTCAGATGATATATTGTCAGGTCCTGTTGCTTTCCCACTCCTGATTTGTCTGGTGACCATCCTGATTTCTTCGATCGTTGGTGGAGGGACATGTTTGGGGGGGTCCGTGTGTGCTGCTTCGATGTCCGATAGATTCAATGGAGCTGGTCTATTCAAGAGTTCCTCGAAGTGTTTCACCCATCTATCCCTCTGTCTTCTTGTACTCACTTTGTTGAATCCTGCACAGGGTTTCGATGGAGATCCATTCCTTATGATGATGCTTGTTGCTGCTCGGAACCTCATGACACGTTGAATTCAATACTTCTTTGATGCATTTCGGATTGTCCTCCACCGTAGTCTCTTCATAACCGTTGTTGTACATTCCGAATTCAGTGTTTAGATCTCTCGTCAAGATTGTCAGGTCCTTTCCCTGGTACTTCGCTATGATCGATTGCAGCCTCGAGTAGAGCTGATCTTTATCGTCGTCGTTGCTATCATTAGTTGGTGCATAACACTGGATAACATTGATTGTGATTCCCTTCTTCTTTGTTTAAAGGATGCTTTGATAATTCTGGATCCATGAGATTCCCATCCTATAAGTGTATGTCGTGCTTCTTTGGACAGCATCAGAGGATTTCTCTCAGTGTGAGAAGCATTTTCGTCTTTGTGACTATAGTACAGCAGCATTTCTTCAATACCTAACCTTTCTGTCCAGCTTGGGTCTAATGAGTTCCGCTGATTCCGAGTACTGACAATTTGTATCTTCTCATTTTCGTAGCTATTTGGCTTGTCCTTCCAGTCTCCCACATTGTCCGGACATTCCATGTACCTATAAAAATTGTTGCTCTGGTTGTTAGAGGGGGCATCGGCCTCTTGGCTCCCGAAGAATTTCGGCTTTCATCATGAGGCGTCATAGTAGTTCCTTCGACTCGGAGGATAAGGTTTAAGTGGTTTAATTTGCCTATTCTGGTTAGCATTTCCTCAGCTAGGTTGTTTTCTGAAGGATGAGGTTGCCAGCCCCATACCCAACCCTCTTCCTTTACCAGAGCTTGGGACAGTCATTAACCCTAAGAGAAATACATGCGGAGTGTTACTGTATTTTGACAAACTATTATTCAATAATTTAATATTAATGTTTTATACGTGCGATTAAGCCCTTAATACAATGTTTGTTTGGATTCTTCACTTTCGTGTCATAGGATCAATAGTTATAATTTCGTTTCTCCTCAAACTCCTTTCGGTGGTTATAAAATGTCCGGAATGGGACGTGAATTGTAAGTATTATGATAAATAATTTTTGCATGTATGTTTCTTAGTACCTTATTATCATTTTAGTTGTTTCTAAGATGCGGCCATTTTTAACAATGCAATTACACTACAACAGGATATCCACTTCATCAATAGAGAGTAGTATATCCCATGTACATTTCTGCGCAACCACCAATATGATTTCTTTCCTAAACCTGCAATAATTAGGTATTTTCCATGTTGTGAGACTAACTATTTTCCAAAATTTATGACTATTTCACTGGCCTGCATAAGTTAGGTAACATAATCTTGATGGTTGTGTTCAAGCCTACAGTAACTAAATAAGATCATTACAACAGACATATTCGTTCGTAAATGCTCTTCAATGATCAACATCGATAAAAACCGTAATCATAATGGTTCCGTTTACATAAAAAAATGGTTTGTTTATCTGAAAGTAGAATTCAACTAGGTTAGTCGGTTAAGAATGCTTTCGATTTCAGTAAGACCATAATTAATTTGAACTGTAGTTGGGTTTTCCTATTATATCATCATAAAAGTACCATTATCAATAAGGATCATAAATAATTTAATGTATTCTATTAATGGACACCTTGTTAAATGAGTGTGAATATATGTCTAGTTTGATAGTTCTACTCACTAGTTGACATCAAATAGAGAGCGAATGAAAATGCTAAAGCAGTAAGCAGCTCTTTCATTACAGCTTGGAACTTTTCAACTGTTCATATATACATCCACACGAACGACCTTAAAATCGGTCATTAATGGATAATTTCGTGATGAATATCTCTGAGTTTTAGTGAGGAACTATAAATTATGAAACCAACCATCTAAGTTATGTTGAAGATACCTATAGATGACATTTTATGGTGCTTGCTTTATATCACCGATTAAATGAGGCTGGAAATATGAACCATTTCAACTCCTAAATGGTTTAGCTGAAAAACATTTCTACATAATAAGCAGAGATGGATAGTGGCTAGCAGTGGAATCCAGTTTGACGCGCGTTTCGTCCTATTTGGAACTCGTCAGCTATATCGAGGCAATACGCACAGTATGCACATATGCCAATTAGAGACTGACCAGTTGCAGTCCCAAAACATCGATGGGAAGATTCAAACCAACAATACTAAACGAATTACTATATAATATTACTCTTTTTTCATTATTTCAGTGGGAAAGAAGCACTGGATGGGTACTTACAAACGAAAGTGATTTCTATGCCAATTTCAGTAAAGAACTCTTGAAATCCATGACAGTTTTAATTCTTGTGTTTTTTTAATATGAATTTGATTTAGTGTCATTGATATTGATACTGTTGTTCTATCGTCAGTAGTAAATATATTGCATAAGTAAAAAAATAAGATATTGTGAAAGACTTCCATTCATTTTCTGAAAGATTTACTTAGCTTAAAAATAGGTGGGGAAATAAGAAAAATACGAAAAGATCACGTTCTTTTTCGAAACATTATGACAGTCGAAGTCCATAATGCACTTGTCAGGACAGTGTTCATTCTACAGGGTCGCTTGAATACCTGTGTAGTGCCCACAGATTAGTTGCCAAATTATAATCAGCAAGGAATTCCAGTCATAAGCACAAAAAGGATCCATTCGATTATAAGATAACCAATTAAGCGTTTATGTCTTTAGTACAGCAAATGTATTAATCCTAATTATGTCACGATTCCAGAGCAAAGTGATAAACAGTCAGGTCGATAGATTCCCATCTCAAGCTTTGTTCAGATTCATTTAAGGATGAAATTTTTCATGCATGATTATGAAAGCCTAGGGTACTGTCCACCCATAAATACACTAGACTTTATTCCTTATTCGATCGCCTTTTATGTATTCAAACTATGCTACTTGCCGGTATTAAGTAGTTTGAGTTACAATAAACTATTTACATGCCTCTAACTTGGCATCTATTATCATAAACTTGCAATAAACTTCATATCATATTCGTTTAACTTTGTGTTCTGATACATGAACTACATCTTTTTTCACATTTTTGAACTTCAAATTTTTTCTCGACCCCTTGATATTTCTGCTTTTTATAACTTTACTTGTCTCGGCAGATTTGTCTATTCTCAGGAAGGACGTGTCATTCGTTTACGTTAAAATTTCTGATATTCACATTTAACAGAATCGCATCGTACATTCTGCGATGCCCTACTCGGTAGAGTACTCACAAGCATTAATGACGGAAGTGTTATGTTTCACGTAGAAAACCAGTCTAGTTGTGTTTTTAGATAAGCTTTACTGATGAGTATCAACTGGTAGGAAGACTAGGTCAACAGGACTTTCTGACAAGATTATCTAACCACTTAATACACTTAAAGGTGAAACAAGTATTCAAAGTTTGACAACATCCTAACCAGTGACACCTTTATAATCGAAGTATGCCAACCCAGTCAAATGAGAAGTCAGGAATGAGGGATTTCAAAAATATATTTGTAGGCTATCGGTATGTCGCAGGAACGTCTGGTCTAAACTGGCTAGCAGTTGGAAGAGACGTGTAGTACGGTGTACACACTCGTGATCTGGTGCGGATGCGTGACCGAGAGCCTTCATCTAGGTGAGAATAGTAAAAATAATGCAGTCAGCATAAAATGTCGAAGACTTACAGATCTATTTATTTTGGAGATTTTTTTTTACCGCTACACTCCATAACAGCAGCCATGTGTAAAAGACTTTGAATGCTTTTCTTAATGCTCATATTTAGATAGACTAGTTTTGCTTCTATTCATAGTCTAGCATAATTATCACTCAGTTAATTAAAATATGTGCATTCCACTTTCATGTGCTTTTGACGATGTATCTAAAACGAGAATACCTCGAAATTTAAGGCTTATGAAGTTATAATCGTATATCTGTCTTCTGGATAATTCCTCTGATTTTTGTAATTATGTTATACCTCACGTTTCTCTATCTTTTGACTTTTAATGATCATTTTTAAGGGGACGATTACAAACTAGTGATTGATTGATAACTACATTGGATTCACCAAACTCATGTTCCATATCCGGAATTGAAGCAAAATTCAAACTAATACACACTGATTCATTGCACTCCAATAAACTCAACAATAAACGGTGCCAAGACAAATAAAACTAAAAAAACAACTTATCTAACTGATACACAGTGAACGGCTGATTGTCTGTGTTGTAACAAAAAACAACCCTAGTATCGGGACTCTATAATTTGATGCTCACCAACAACCGACTATTTGAACCCCTTGTCTTGTAAGTTAACACAGATGAAGAGAGTAAACTGGAAATTTTCAACCAATAAATTGAATGTTAAATATATGAGAGAGGCATGGTATGTGAAATACAGAGTTGTGGTGTCTATTAATCAATATAGTGGATTCCATACAGTCGAAATGATATTGATGTCAATCGATAGCGTGTTAAGAATAACTGAAGTGATTGGAATGGGCTGATATGTCTTATTGGATGATTTTGTAGGTGCAGTGAAATGTCACTGGGAAAATGTGACGCGTTCCGTGACCCCCATTGTGAGATGAGACTAATAACCGTACGACTGAGGCTAGCGCCCACCCAACCATGCCAACTACTCAGCACCTCATATAGCCTCAGGGCCACGTGCAGTACTTCTCCGCAGATTTGACATGGAGACTGGGTGGGAAACCCGCACTTGGCGGACAACACTCTCTGTTCGGTGCCCGGGGAGTTCTCCCAGAGTAAGTGAGTGACTTACTAATGCACCCATACAAGTTTATCAGAACTCCGAAATAACCACCGGTCCGCGACACATTAGGCGGTGTTGAATTGACTTACCTAAAATACACTGGTTAATATTTGTTTAAGGGCTTCATTTGCACATACTTGCACAACTTATTCTTCTCCTAATCTCGACTTCTGACAATCGCGGACATCTTAAATTCTGATTCATTCGCGCTTGCGTTTTGTTCTTTTCCTATAATGACTTCAGCGTTCTGCATTTACTTATATCCTTATTTATTTAAGTAGTATATTGACATTAGTAATAATATTATCCATGGTTTCTTTATCTTCTTACGACATACACTTCAATTTAATCATTTTCTTGCATTTATATGCTTTAATTTGGATGAATATTTCGTTTATTGCTTCATAAGTGTGCAGATCAAAAAGTATTCACTTACTTAATCCTGTTAGCCCTATTGAAAGAGTATAAATGACACACGAACATCCTCCATCCAGTTCTGTCCAGCTCCTATTCATCCTTTCCATGTCTGCTTCCAATTCCCGATGCAATGTGTTCTTTAGCCTTCCTCTTTTTCGTTTCCCTTCAGCATTCCAATTTAGCGCTTGTCTCGTGATGCAGTTTGATGATTTCTGTAATCTATATCTCATCCACTTGCAGCATCTGTTTCTAATTTCCTCTTCATCTGGATGTTGATTTGTTCTCTCCCACAGTAGTAGGCTGTTGCTGATGGTATCTGGCCAACAGATTTGAGTATGTTGCGTGGACAATTGTTTACAAATACCTGTACATTTTTGATGATGGTTGTATTAGTTCTCTGAGTTTCAGCTCCATTTGTGTTGTGGGTTACTTATATCCGCATAAATAGTATATGGTGATGGTCAAGCATAGAAAGTATTTCGGCAGAAGATCGATAGGGAAAGAACAGGAATGCAATGCGATTGGTATGAAAATCCATGAACAATAAAAGCAGAGACGATGGAAGATTGATGGAGAAAGAATAATCAAGATTGAGGTAATTGATTGATAGTTTGCAAATTAACTATGATGCTACCCAGATACGTGAGAATGTGCACGTCTTCCAGAGTTTATCCATCAAGTTTGATTGAGTTGATGTTCTCTGTGTTGCATTTGAGGATCGTGCTTTGTCCTTTGTGTATATTGAGACCTTGGTGGTGGAGTGACATCTTTGGGAAGGTCAATGTGTGCTGCTTTGATGTCCGATGGATTCAATGGAGCTGGTCTAATCAAGAGTTCCTCGAAGTGTTCCAACCATCTATTCCTCTGTCCTTTAATCTCAGTAATTGTCTTGCCTTATTTCACCTTGACCAGTCTCTCTCGTTTCCAATATTTCCCTACCATTTTCATCGTTGTGTCATATAGTTGTTTCATGTTTCCTTCTCTTGCAGCATTTTGTGCTGTCTTTGCCAGGTCTTCCAAATATTTCTGCTTGTCGGCTCTAATGTTCCTGTTCACTCTCTTGTTTGCACCAGTGTATTCAGCTTTCTCTGCTCTTTTTTGGTTGTTGTTAATTATTGTCTTCTTGTACTCACTTTGTTGAATCCTGCACAGGGTTTCGATGGAGATCCATTCCTTATGATGATGCTTGTTGCTGCTCGGAACCTCATGACACGTTGAATTTAATACTTCTTCAATCAATTACCAATTGTTCTCGAGTGGAAGCTTGCCAATTGTCCTCCACAGTAGTTTCTTCATAAACGTTGTTGTACATTCCGAATTCAGTGTTTAGATCTCTCGTCAAGATTGTCAGGTCCTTTCCCTGGTACTTCGCTATGATCGATTGCAGGCTCGCTCATAAAATCGATCCTCACCTTCATTACTATCACTGGCTGGTGCATAACACTGGATAACATTGATTGTGATTCCCTTCTTTGTTTAAAGGATGCTTTGATGATCCTGGATCCATGAGATTCCCATCCTATAAGTGTATGTCGTGCTTCTTTGGACAGTATCAGAGCAACTCCCTGAGTATATGGAGCACGGATCTTATGTGTGCTGCTTGATAATCTTCTTTGTTACCTGTTCGTAAATTATTTTTGGTCTGACTATAAATATTGTCACACGTAGGTAAAATCGGTTGCCTCACTCAACTCATTTGCTCCACGTCTTTTCTCCATTTGTCTCTCTGGACCAATGAGCGTATGAAATATACACATTCAGAATTCATTCTCGTATTTGACTTATTTCATTCCGTTATTTTCTAAAGTGAATTAAGTTGATGAAAATAAAAAAACATACTTTCCAAAATCGTCTGAACTAAGTGAATTCACTAAAATTCAAACATTTATAGGCAGATATGAATGACCATTGAAGGTCATAACTCTTGTTTTACATCTGATTGGTTGAAAGTTGTAGTCTGTTCAAATTATACATATATTTATCGATCAGCTTTATTCCAATAACGTCCATTTACACGACCCCAAAATGGTATCTTATATTTCACATTTCTCGTTGCTTATTCTCATCATGAAGGAAGTAATTTCACGTCTAAATGTATATCAATTTGTAAGAATATGTCTAAATTATGTACAGATCTTATTCATCTAAATGACAACATTCCAGTATACACATTCTATCCTTCGATAATGCAATGAGAAGACGAAGTTTATCAGAATTATGTGATATATTAGCGCAATACATTTCGAACAATCTGATCACACATATACTTGTTAAGACATTTTTTATATGAAAATTAAAAGGTCAACTAGACAGGTTAAGGTAAGAAAATAAATAAAGTACACAAAAACAATGTGATGACTACTCTGGATAATAAATAAGCATTACCAGGGTAGGAAACGAGAGAGACTGGTCAAGGTGAAATAAGGCAAGACAATTACTGAGATTAAAGGACAGAGGAATAGATGGTTGGAACACTTCGAGGAACTCTTGATTAGACCAGCTCCATTGAATCCATCGGACATCAAAGCAGCACACATTGACCTTCCCAAAGATGTCACTCCACCACCAAGGTCTCAATATACACAAAGGACAAAGCACGATCCTCAAATGCAACACAGAGAACATCAACTCAATCAAACTTGATGGATAAACTCTGGAAGACGTGCACATTCTCACGTATCTGGGTAGCATCATAGTTAATTTGCAAACTATCAATCAATTACCTCAATCTTGATTATTCTTTCTCCATCAATCTTCCATCGTCTCTGCTTTTATTGTTCATGGATTTTCATACCAATCGCATTGCATTCCTGTTCTTTCCCTATCGATCTTCTGCCGAAATACTTTCTATGCTTGACCATCACCATATACTATTTATGCGGATATAAGTAACCCACAACACAAATGGAGCTGAAACTCAGAGAACTAATACAACCATCATCAAAAATGTACAGGTATTTGTAAACAATTGTCCACGCAACATACTCAAATCTGTTGGCCAGATACCATCAGCAACAGCCTACTACTGTGGGAGAGAACAAATCAACATCCAGATGAAGAGGAAATTAGAAACAGATGCTGCAAGTGGATGAGATATAGATTACAGAAATCATCAAACTGCATCACGAGACAAGCGCTAAATTGGAATGCTGAAGGGAAACGAAAAAGAGGAAGACTAAAGAACACATTGCATCGGGAATTGGAAGCAGACATGGAAAGGATGAATAGGAGCTGGACAGAACTGGATGGAGGATGTTCGTGTGTCATTTATACTCTTTCAATAGGGCTAACAGGATTAAGTAAGTGAATACTTTTTGATCTGCACACTTATGAAGCAATAAACGAAATATTCATCCAAATTAAAGCATATAAATGCAAGAAAATGATTAAATTGAAGTGTATGTCGTAAGAAGATAAAGAAACCATGGATAATATTATTACTAATGTCAATATACTACTTAAATAAATAAGGATATAAGTAAATGCAGAACGCTGAAGTCATTATAGGAAAAGAACAAAACGCAAGCGCGAATGAATCAGAATTTAAGATGTCCGCGATTGTCAGAAGTCGAGATTAGGAGAAGAATAAGTTGTGCAAGTATGTGCAAATGAAGCCCTTAAACAAATATTAACCAGTGTATTTTAGGTAAGTCAATTCAACACCGCCTAATGTGTCGCGGACCGGTGGTTATTTCGGAGTTCTGATAAACTTGTATGGGTGCATTAGTAAGTCACTCACTTACTCTGGGAGAACTCCCCGGGCACCGAACAGAGAGTGTTGTCCGCCAAGTGCGGGTTTCCCACCCAGTCTCCATGTCAAATCTGCGGAGAAGTACTGCACGTGGCCCTGAGGCTATATGAGGTGCTGAGTAGTTGGCATGGTTGGGTGGGCGCTAGCCTCAGTCGTACGGTTATTAGTCTCATCTCACAATGGGGGTCACGGAACGCGTCACATTTTCCCAGTGACATTTCACTGCACCTACAAAATCATCCAATAAGACATATCAGCCCATTCCAATCACTTCAGTTATTCTTAACACGCTATCGATTGACATCAATATCATTTCGACTGTATGGAATCCACTATATTGATTAATAGACACCACAACTCTGTATTTCACATACCATGCCTCTCTCATATATTTAACATTCAATTTATTGGTTGAAAATTTCCAGTTTACTCTCTTCATCTGTGTTAACTTACAAGACAAGGGGTTCAAATAGTCGGTTGTTGGTGAGCATCAAATTATAGAGTCCCGATACTAGGGTTGTTTTTTGTTACAACACAGACAATCAGCCGTTCACTGTGTATCAGTTAGATAAGTTGTTTTTTTAGTTTTATTTGTCTTGGCACCGTTTATTGTTGAGTTTATTGGAGTGCAATGAATCAGTGTGTATTAGTTTGAATTTTGCTTCAATTCCGGATATGGAACATGAGTTTGGTGAATCCAATGTAGTTATCAATCAATCACTAGTTTGTAATCGTCCCCTTAAAAATGATCATTAAAAGTCAAAAGATAGAGAAACGTGAGGTATAACATAATTACAAAAATCAGAGGAATTATCCAGAAGACAGATATACGATTATAACTTCATAAGCCTTAAATTTCGAGGTATTCTCGTTTTAGATACATCGTCAAAAGCACATGAAAGTGGAATGCACATATTTTAATTAACTGAGTGATTATTATGCTAGACTATGAATAGAAGCAAAACTAGTCTATCTAAATATGAGCATTAAGAAAAGCATTCAAAGTCTTTTACACATGGCTGCTGTTATGGAGTGTAGCGGTAAAAAAAAATCTCCAAAATAAATAGATCTGTAAGTCTTCGACATTTTATGCTGACTGCATTATTTTTACTATTCTCACCTAGATGAAGGCTCTCGGTCACGCATCCGCACCAGATCACGAGTGTGTACACCGTACTACACGTCTCTTCCAACTGCTAGCCAGTTTAGACCAGACGTTCCTGCGACATACCGATAGCCTACAAATATATTTTTGAAATCCCTCATTCCTGACTTCTCATTTGACTGGGTTGGCATACTTCGATTATAAAGGTGTCACTGGTTAGGATGTTGTCAAACTTTGAATACTTGTTTCACCTTTAAGTGTATTAAGTGGTTAGATAATCTTGTCAGAAAGTCCTGTTGACCTAGTCTTCCTACCAGTTGATACTCATCAGTAAAGCTTATCTAAAAACACAACTAGACTGGTTTTCTACGTGAAACATAACACTTCCGTCATTAATGCTTGTGAGTACTCTACTGAGTAGGGCATCGCAGAATGTACGATGCGATTCTGTTAAATGTGAATATCAGAAAT